>NC_056748.1:110664444-110721944 GCF_019279795.1 Protopterus annectens | reverse complement strand
ACAGACAGTTCTGTCAGTGTGATAGTGATGTTTTAAGTTAAGCATTGTTACGTAACAGATACATCTTCATTGTGACAACTTAATTCTTTTCCCCCTATGGGTTGAGTACAGAGTGTAATTAGAGGCTGCTGAACTACATCTGCATTACTTAATGTTGATGGATTCATATCTTCTGAACCAGTGTTTCTTTACTGTTGTACTGCTTGAAGATCTTGGCTTGGACAGCAACATATGTTATGCTTTTGGATTACTGTATAAAATGTTTTGTTTGAGAGTTGCATTATTCATTATGTATTTCAAATGCCTAACAGCTATATGACATGGTATATACAACTGAAATAGTACACAAATTAACATTTCTTATGTGTTCAAACCTGTGTGTGGTATCATATCCTTTGACTTCTCTCTGGGTATATGTTTCATGCAATAATTGTCTTCTGTATGAGAGAATCAAACACTGTCCATGTTAAAAGGTGGCAACTGTAGGAATACTGGCTGTTCAATATGCTGTGCCTACTCTAAATATGTATCTTCCTATACATATCTATATGTAGTAATATATGTATATGTGTATATATATATATATATATATATATATATATATATATATATATATATATATATATATATATATATATATATATATATATATATGTGTATCTGCATATATGTGTGTGTGTATATGTATCATTGGCATGTTTACTGCTTGCACATTGTATATTCCCTATGGTAGACAGACTGTTCTGCATGATATCTTATTGATATCATCCTGACATCGTACAGGTGGGATGGACTAATGTTAACTTGTTGTGGCTCTGTTGTGTAGGGTCTTGGGTATGAGACTTGCAAGTGTTGGTATTGTGTTGGAAGGCAGATCTGTTTGGCTGTGGAGGAGAAGATGATATCAATAATTACTAGATGTACTTAAAATGGGCCCCCTCACCCCCATTAATGGGGCCTTTGGTCATATATGTATTTGTTGTGTTCTCTTATGTATATACATATATATATATATATATATATATATATATATATATATATATATATATATATATATATATATATTTATATACATACATATATAAATACATTTCCTCTACTGTTGAATGACTGTGCTGGATGATATGTCTGAGAAAACATCAGAGTTGTTTATATCTGAAATGGCTTAGTGGTAAATCACTTTGGCTATGGCGTGCAGAATCCTGGATTCGAGACTTGCAAAGGCTGTTTATCTTGTTGCTGGGCAGAACAAGTGCTGTTGAATACAGAGTGATTAAGGCACCTTTAAGCAGTTGTAAGTGGGTTTGTGTGATGGTAAGCAATGCTAACTACTGGTTAAATATGCTTAAAGAGAGTTTGCTTCAAAATTGCTTATTTTGTGTGCACATTGTTTACCCACACACAAACAGGATTAAACCTGCTTACTGCTGCTTAAAAGTGCTTACTCCCACTTACCCCCATGCTAATTTCTTTAAAAGGAAAGAAAAAGGGGTGATAAGAAAGTGGTGAAAAAGGGGCAGAAAGAGGGAAAGACACTAGGAAAAATAGCTACAGATGTGCAGGAAGTGTGTAGGGAAGGTCCATAGCTGCCCATTTCTTCTACAGCAACAACTGTGCATATACACTGATTTGGAGGTAGATTTGGACACTCAGACCCCTGAGAGAGGGGTGAGAACAACAATAATATGTTGTGAAGCCAATTAGACCAGATTGCATGTGTCCAGTGGACACATGTGCAAAATGGACAGCTATGTATGGGGCAATATTTTTTTTTTGGGAACAGATTGCCCTTCTTTTTTTTTTAAGTGAGAGTGGGGTGTTGGTGAAGGATAGTAGGTATATTTGGGGAGGTAGGTTGGGTAGGATGACAGACAAGACAGACAAGACAACATTCAGGGGCAGTATATGACAGATGTGGGGCTAAACACCTTGGATGGGGAGGGGTGTTTGGAAGTCAGAAGTCCATGAGCCCCCAAATGGAAACAGTGGGACTGAGATCCCCACCCATAGGCAGTCACCACTGCACCTTCATGGCCGCAAAGGTGGATGTGCTGTGGGCTGGGTAGGAGGGGCAGGCTGACCCTCTAAATGCACCATGCGGCCCTCAAACTGGAGTAGATGATCTCTGAACTCTTTGTGGAGCTCCCTACACTCCAGACCCCGGACCTGAAGACGAGTGACAGTTTCCTGTCCGTGCCCACTCCCGGGGGTAGTGAGCCTCATCCCCTGAGGCAGTTCCACCCGAAGGTTGTGCAGGACCAGGAGATGAGGAGGTCCCGGGGTGGGCCTCAGATGTGCTGGTGCCCAGTGCCGTGGCCAGATGAGGTGGGAGAGGTGGGTCTGCTGGGACCAGCCTTCCCAAACATGCTATGGTGTTTCAGTTTTAAAATATATGTGGGTTAGTAATACTCAACACATTCCAGGATTAGGTATAACAGCATGCATAGATATTCCCATTAACCCAAAACAGCAGATATGGAACAGTTGCATAGCAAACAGAACACATGCATATATGGAACCACAGTGGCCATTACAACAGCATGCAGGTTACATTGATGGCAGCATGCCACTAATGTGGGAATATTTCAACATGGCACATGCATAGGAACACTTTTCAATATTTATCAAACAATAGGACATATGTCCAAACAGTAGATTTAATTGTACACATGCCCACTAAGTTGTGTATTCAGATTATTGCTGCAGATATGCTGGGGAGGAGAGAGAGATGTCAGTTAACAACTTGTATATCCCTGTAGTTCTCACTACTTTCTTAGTCACTGCTATAATCTGTACCTTGCATGTATTATTACACTACCATATGGCCTTAGTTTAGACAGTGGTATGTTTGTAGACAACTATATATGTGAACTGTGTTTTATCTGCAGTATAGACCTTTTACCTGGTATACCTGTGGATGTATTGTTTGTTAACACTGCCTGACTGTTTCTACACATATTCCCAGATTCCAGGTTGATGCCATGCACATACCTCTCTATCTCGTATTGCACACTTCCTGCTGGTCAAAGCTTGACAACATGCAGGTGGAACTGGGACATAGTTTTACAATTGCCCTCATAAACATTTGGTGAGGTG
Organism: Protopterus annectens; assembly: GCF_019279795.1. Taxonomy (NCBI): domain Eukaryota; kingdom Metazoa; phylum Chordata; order Ceratodontiformes; family Protopteridae; genus Protopterus; species Protopterus annectens. The sequence continues at coordinate 110,718,848 of NC_056748.1, read as the reverse complement.
CTACAATGACATGTTTGTTTTCATATACATTACCTAAATACTTACAGGTCTGACAGTCAGTTATATGTCATTAAAAGCTGCCTAAATTTCAGAGATCATCACACTGATTTGCCAGGGGGACAGGGTAACAGGCAGCAGATATGGGCCAATTATCTGGACATTCTGAACAAATCTGTGCAGTTGGGGGTATGATTCTGCATACAGCTTACTACCACTACCAGGATTCAAACCATGACTGTCTGCTAAAAATAAAACAGTGTACATCACAGTTGAGTGTGCTATTCAGATATTGCTGTGTATTTCTTCACTGATTTCTGTCTATAAGTCTCCCGTGGTTTTACAATCTGACCTTGTAATTACAACAGTCTTATACAGGGTTTCCTAGACAGTTTTATTATGTAGCACAGTGTGGGTGAGAGTGATGAGTAATACATTATTATTCAGATAAACTGCAACACTAACAATGCCATACAATACCAGACTAAACAGTACCAGTCTAGGATTTCAATCTTTTATTTCCAGGCACAGTTTTCTTATCTGACAGACCTGTGGAGGGAATGTTTGTTAACACTACCTGAATGTTGCCACACATATTACCAGATTCTACGTTATTATTATTATGCACATATGTCTCACTCTGTTACTGCACACACTCTGGTCATAGCTTCACAACATGAGGGTAGAGATGGGACATACTTTGCATATTACTCTCATAACATTTTGTTGAGTTGTTAGAGTGACAGGTTTTTTCTTATAGATATATTTCTGATGGTTATGATGTCTGACAATCAGTTGTATGTCATTATTTGCTGCATAAACTTCTGGGGTCATCCCACTGATTTTCCAGGGGGACAGGGTGACAGGGTGACAAGCTGGAAATTTAAGCCAATTATCTGAACTTTCTGACAAAATCTGTACAGTTGAGGGGTATGATTCTGCATACAGCTTACTACCACTCCAAGGATTCGAACCATGGCTGTGTGTGCTAAAAATACAACAGTCAACATCTCAGTGTAGTGTGCGATTTGGATTTTGTTGTGTATCCTTTCACTGTTTTCTGTCTAAGTCTCCCTCGGTTTTACAATATGACCTTGTGATTACAACAGTCATATACAGGCATTCCTACACATTTTATTTATGTAGCACAGTGTGGGTAACAGTGCTTAATACAACAGTACTGATAAGAGAATGCATCACTACATTACCATATGATACCAGAGTAAACACAAGCAGTCCAGGAGTTAGACCTTTATTGCCAGGCTTTTACCCTTTTATTTACATACAACCTATATGAGACTCTTCCTGCCATATTGTCTGGTTTATTCAGTACATCCCATACACAATACAAGTTTTATACTGGCAATTAATTTTCTACTACTTTTAAATTTATTTCTTATGACAGTACATGCAAGATTATTACTAACTTGCCTTGCAATGCAGCCTCTGCAGCCTACACGCATGAGCTTCATGATTCACAGTCTGTTCCGTTGCCACTGTCAGAGACATAAGAGGAATATTTAGCCATACCTATCCATAATATACATGAGCTGACAATTATTAAACAGGTAGTAGAATGAGTACTTACACACTGCTGGGATATCACCCTGCCTAGCTTCTTGGATCCAGTGACCCAAGAGCTCCATCTTCCTCTGTTTCAGGTCAGCATAGTGATGCCTGACCTGCTCACCAGTTCGAGGATACCAGTGGCACTGGTGAGGTCTGGGTCGAGATGGTCTCAGGCTTCCGCTTTATATTGGGAACACTGGTAGTGGCCCTGCAGCAGTCTCTCTTCTTGGTCTTTTACCAGGTGTACTGCCATGACCTTGGACTCCTGGATGCCCCAGCGCTGCGCTCGGAAGTGCGATCCATCCTCAACACCAGCCATTGTGCTTGCAGGAGGAAGCTGCAACCAGTTATGAGATGTATTCCCATCTGTGGGGTTTAAATAGGGCTGATTTCCTGCACTTTGCCATGATTGGATGGTTTTGAAAATGCTAAGCTATGGGCAAACCTGCTTACCTAAGGTTGGCATTGCTTAAAAGGGCATACCAATGGGCAAATCAATTTAGCTGGGCTATGCATTGCTTACACCTGGTAAGCAGAGGTGTGCAATGCTTAGCATTGCTTATTTTTACATTTGCACACTATTTGCTGTTTTGCATTGATTTATCATTCATTACATGTTATATATTTGCTTAGCATTTGTGATTTATGTGTACGTACACTGTATGGGGTACTTGTGTTTATCGGGGGATTTCACCACTTTATTATAATGACACCTCACATCTGGACTTAATGCAGTACTCCATTTCACATATATATGTTACTTAGTAGGTTATACAACATAAAACTCTTTATAGATTCCTTTCACATATAAAGTGTAATTTTGCTATAGTGAGGATCTGTTTGGGTATACCTCAATTTTGTGTATAGCTGCGATGGCTTACTGGTTAACTGCTGTGACTATAGTGTTCAGGGTCCTGGGTTCAAGATCTGCAAGGGATGTTTATTTTGTTGCTGGGCAGAACAGGGGCTGTTGGATACAGGGTGATTAAGGCACTTTTATGCAGTTGTAAGTGGGTTTGTGTAGCTTTGCGTGATGGTAAGAAATGTAAACTTCCGGTTACATTTTCTTACACTCAGCCTCTAAATTTTTTATCCTGTGTAGGCATTGCTTACCCCCACGCAAACAGGCTTAAACCTGCTTACTACTACTTAAAAATGCTTACCCCTGCTTACCCCTGCACTAATTTAGAAAGAAATGAAACATGGGTCTTGGGAAAATGGTAGATTTGGACACTATACATTTTTACAATATTTGCTGTATGGCATGGATGTATCATTCATTACATATTATAACTTTGTTTAGTATCCCTGATTCATGTGCACATATACTGTATGAGGCACTTGTGTTTATCTGTGGATTTTACCACATTATTACAAATAATAATAATTAATGCAGTACTCCAGTTCACAAATATGTTATTTAGTAGGTTACACAGCAAAACAAAAAATGTTCATGAATTGCTTTCACAGGGAAAATACTACAGTGAGAATCAAACCGTTAGCAGAGAGAGTGCTCTGACCACTACACTATTGCAATACTGCTTCGATTAAATGTATCTTGCTATTTATTTTCTTGTGCTATTTAAGCTACAGTATGCGTAGCTAAGCAATGGACAAATGCACGCACCTATGGTTAAATTTAATCTGTTTGATAATAAAAAAAAATTCTAGTGTTATTTTCTCTAGGAAGGGGCAGGTTTCACTTATTGCTGTGGATTCCTGCATGTTTCAGTTGCTATGAGCGTAGGGTTTTCCTGGGAAGTGGGGCTTTGACCTTTGCAATGGCTGTGGGTGTGTTTTGTCCTGCAATATGAATTATTTCCTATATTTTATGTAATAGTTGCATAAAACAGTTATTCTGTATCTGAAACACCTACATGTTATAAGAAACAGAATAAGCAACTAAAATGCTATGAGAATAAGTTTTATTTAGGCAAAGATGTGAAGTTCTGTCCTTTGTACTGGCCATGAGTATGTTTTGACCTGCCAAATCTGACGTTTGTACCACAAATGTCCCACTTTGGGCATTTGAAATGCTAGCAACCCTACAACCCCCTATGAGCATTCTCACTCATTGTAATTGCCGAATGGCAATTCTTGAATGCAGGGGTGTGTATATTGTGAGAGCTCTGCTCTCAGACACACCCCCTGCACTCATCCATGCTCTGTGTCCATTTATTAGCCGAGGCAGGGCGCCTTCATAACTATGCATGGCGCGCTACTGTGCTGCTCTTAAAAATTCATTTCCATGCAGGAATAAGCAATTTCTGCATGGAAGCTTACTGAATCCTGGGGATTCAGAGTTTAAATTTCTAGGCATTTGCCATTAGTTGCTTACACTTTGGGTTTTCATTTGAGAGGGGCTGTAAAGGGTTGCTCTTACTATAATAATTTTATTTTCTGTATCATCCACTTGATCAGGCTGCTGTGAGGAAGGATCTCAGTGTGAGGTAACTTATCCTGCTAACAAATAAACAAATTTGGTATATATTTATCTCTTTTAGCTACTGTATTTTGATATTCTGTGCCTTTTTAAAGTCTTTAAATGTTGCCTGCGGCATACCTCACGATGTCTGGTTTGCTTTCCTCTTTTGTTCTACTATTGTTGTCTGAATGCTGCTCAAAGAAGTTATCTGTATTGTATGTGTGTCTAATGGCTGAAAGGGTTTCTGGAGAAGCCTACTTGAGCAGTTAGCAAGGTAAATTATAATAGATTTAGACCCTTCGGAGATCCTGTTCTGGAAAATCAAGTTTTCAAGAAAGCTTCCTTTTTTTTCAGTTTTGTATGATACATCCACCTTGCATAAAAAAATGGAAATGTATAAAAGCTGAGTCCCTTTGTGCTGTTTTCTAACCAAAATGTAAAATATTTATCTCATCATGTTGCAAGCAATGGTTTGTATTTAAGTTTGCACTGCAGTAAAAAAAAAACATGTACAGCAGTCATTCCATTCATTTTGATGCTTCCTCAAACAAAATTGCACAAATATTTTTATATTCTTTGTTAGGCAGCAAACCTAACCAACTTTGGAGAGTATTCATTGTCCAGTAATTCAGATCATAAAACACATAATATGAAGTTTTGCCAAGAAACATTAATCGACAAGCTACATCTTGTTTAAATACATCTCATTCGAAAGTGTCTTCTGTTATACAGCCTTACACGACAAGTTTTAATAAACTATCTGAGCACGATGGTGTTTGCTCATTTCAGAGCATGATCAAACTTGCATTATATGTAACACTGTATAATACTTGACATTTTTTCTGTTCCTTTATAATTAGATGGACTTTGTATGCATGCCAAAAATTTCAAGAAATATTTTGAAAAAATACAGGAATACTTACAAAGCAATAAAAATAGCCCTCAACACTGCAGAATTATCAGTTTCTTCAATCACAGGAAAAAAAGTATGAATATTTTCTCACAGGAAACAGAAAATTATGATACATATGCCCTTAAGCTCCTTACGAAACAAAGATAGATTGCTATTGCAAGGCAGAGTTATTAGCTGGAATCTGAAGCACTATTCCTTACCAAAGATGTATCAGGACTATGCTGATTTAGGGGGAAAAGCACTGAAGAATCTACAACATTAAATAGAACAAAATGTCACATATACCACACAATCTCTGGTCAAAATAATAGTGGTCAAGAGGGAAAATATGAAAGAGAAAAAAATGGGCAGCATTCAGAGTTAATAGGAAACTGAAAAATTGGAGTCTGATATAGGACATGCAATGCATGCAGCATGCAAATATGAAAAAAAGCTAATGGTCTTGTATGGAACAAGGCTACTGCTGATGCAAAGCTCAGATGTGTGAATGCAAATCTCTAGGGAAATAGCAGGCATTAGCAGCTGGAACAGGTCAAGCAATTTCAGGGAGACATAACAAAATGTTGACAGCCCTAGCATCTCTTTAACTGCAGTTTAATTTTCATGATGGTATTCTGCATGTCTTAGCCCACAGTGTGAGGCCGACTAGGAATCAAATGGCTTCATTTTTGTGAGCCATAAATTCATGGAAAATGGCTTCAAAACCTTAAAGAACGTGTTGCCTAAGACTGCATGATCACTGAATTTCAGCACTGGTAAGGAATTGTGCTTTGGTAAGTACTGTTTTTTAAAAATAAATGAGTATGCTTATGACACTGAGAATAAGAGATCATGGAAAAAGGCAATGCTTCCATACCAATTCATGAAAACTACCTGGTTAAAATCAGTCTTGGCCCCCAAAAAGTTATAATTGTGGTTTGAAAATATATTTATTTCTTTGTGATAGGCAAACCGTCTACATCGTCTTTGGCAAGAAATGCATACAACCTCCAATACACACCTCAATTTAATTTCATCAGTTCCACAATTGCTGCACGATTGCATTACAATACACAAGCAAGCTCAAGCCACAGAAACCTCATTGGATGAATGCACCCTTAAGATAAATGCATAATCTTAGTTACTGATCACTTCACTGAGTATCTACAAAGAACAGGGAAAACATATAGCAGACAACATGCAACAAATATGAACTGACTCATGAAATGGTTTCTTAACAACTTCCTCAGTATTTTGGTGTTGAACTCAAGTTTCATCATAATGTCATTTATAAGAAGCTTGCTTCCTATCTATAACAAATAGGCCATGATGAGATGCATTATTTGCTTAACATCATTTCTATTGATTAACATATTACCAGATAAAGTAATGCATACTGTGTGATTGTTTGTTGGTAGATTTGTTTACTGACTGAACCAAATGATGCCACTAACTCAACATCAAGGGAGATTTTTTTTGCAAGCAGTGGCAATACAGAAGGAAATGCCACCCACTCCAGATCTGTATCTGCCTTCCCACCAATATTTCCATTTCCTCCCACTCCTCAATCACTCTTCTTTCTAATTACATCTCACATTCTTTGACAAACAATGCCAGACCCAATCCTTATTCTATCCTTCTTTTCCTACAACTCATTGTACTACTCTCCCAGTGTAACAAAAATACATCTTCTCTCCCACCATCTCCTACGTGATCCCCCCCTCTCTAATTCTCCTCAAAATCCTAAAATGTACCACCCATGTAAGTCCACTAATAAATTTCTTATTAATTTGAAGTTACATTGATACAAACCTTGTACCCCAAGGTATACCCTTTCCTCAAGTTCCTAGCAAGCAAAGCTCCATATCCTTATTTAGTGCTGTTAGTGTTAATAATTATCTGAAAAGACTGGACTCTTTTCCTAACACCCACAATGCAGACATACTATATATCACTGAATCCTGGTAAAAAAACGTCACACCTGATCGTAATCACCACTTTCCCAATGACTACTACCTGTTCAACATCAGACCAGAGAGAAGGGTGGGTGATGGATCCATGATACTTATAAAAGAACACTCCAGTGTCTCTCTCTTAACCCAACACACATCCAAAAATGACCATGCTCCAAGCTGGCAAATCCTACAGCTGCAAATCAGCATGATTAACAAATTAACCCTTACTTTATCCTATCAGCGTCTCCCTTCAAAGGTCACAGAATTCAAACTCCTACATAATGAAATCTTTCCATGCATTACTAATCACAAGGACATTATCATTCTTGATGACTCCAATTTCAACATCTACTTACCATGAAGCGATTGACTATCTCACTGAACAAGACCTTATTTAACTAATTAAAGGGCCTGCTAGACCATCAGAAAGCACTGTCTTCCAGATCTCATAACAATCTTTCCATAAAACTACTTCTACTACAATGCTGCCCCTTCATTCAGCAATTACTACCCCCTTTATTGCATCTAATAAAAACACATAACAACCCCCCTCCAAAACCTACCACCTTCTGCACAAAGGCCCTAAAGAATACTGCATTCTTAAAACAAGAATTATTTATTTATTTGACATTTGTTAACTCACTTAAATAAATAAAATTATCACAAACTAACTGGCAAATATTCCTCTAAAACACAGACTCCATTCCAGTTTTCCTAACAGCCATATTCTTCAGAGTGCAGGAGGAATATTTTCATAGAGTAACTTGGCACATCAATCACATAATAATCGGTTCACAAATGAATGTAAAACGTTATTCAAATTGAGAGTTGAAGCACTACTCAAATGGGAAAGCTGTCCATCCAGTGAAACCAGGAATGCATTTTAACACTGCAAAACCTGGATCAAAAATATCCACCAAAAGTGTCTTTAAGTTCACTAAAAATTCACTGAAAAGCAGTCCCCATATTTTGAAAACTTATCAACTGCCAGAGGGACTATGGGCTAGGTAATGCCCTTACGCATCAAAAGTCCAATCCCATCTTCCCAGACAACAATCTTTCAGCAACAGACATCCTTAAGTGATTCTCTAGCCTTCCTTCTTCCCATCACAAAGTACGTAGACCCTCTGGTCCCATTCACTCCTACTTTACACTTAAAAAAAAAACAAATTAAGAAACTATGATGTCCTCAGCAAGGCATGCACAGGTGCAGATGGGCTTCTACCTTGATTTTATTTTATTATGCAAAGATCATATACTTTTCATCCTTCGCCATCTATACAGCTATTGTTTCTCCTCTGAGACATTGTTTGCAGTGTGGAAACAAGCAATAATAAAACACATGCTTAAGCAACTCAAACCTGAATGCCTCATGACTAGGCCAGTTGCACTTCTACCCACCTAAGGCAAAATCTAGGGTAGTATTCATAGTCATTTTGCTTACGCGTAAAAGAAATTTTGCTTGTTCATTCATGGTGAGAGTCATAGAGGCCATATGCAGTAGCATGTGATAGCCTCAAATGAACTTACACAAATGAAGGAGTAATAAGATTCATATGAGAAATGATGCAGAACTTATTATACTAATAAGCCCATATCTGGCTTGTTTGTTATTTATAATAATTTCTCATTTGGTTCCTCGTCGTCCTCAGAGGTGATATTAAAGGCAGAATCATGCCTTTTCTATATACTTTGCATTTGGCAGAGATGCTTGTTGCTGCTGCAGCCTAGCTATTACATGGTGTGAGGTACCTGTCCTGGGTGAGCCAAAATCTGATATGCCCAGTGGCCAAGGAGATAAAGATACAGAAAAAGAATAACCCGCTATAACATTGATAATCAAGAAATTCTTGATACAGTAGAATGGACAATGGTATTGGAAGGGCTTTAGTGAGCATGTATGACCCATAGACAGAAACTGGAGGGATGCATGGCCTTCCTATACCTGTGGATACTAAGCTATGTATAGTCCTTACTATACTTAACATGGGGATCTTCCAGAGACAGGCTGGGAACACACTGGGTATTTTGCAGGCCTCTACCTCAAAGATACTTCAGCAGTTACTTGATATACATTCAGGACCAAGCCAGAAACATGTGTCCCTTTAACAGGATGGCATATTTCCCCTGAGATGCTAAGTGCTTGGTGCAACAGATTGCATCCATGTTGCCATTACGACACATCAGGACCATGGAGGTGAGTGGTACTAAAATAGGAAGGGCTCCATTCCTTCAGCTGCAAGGCAGTATGTAATACATATGAGTGTATCATCAACATTTTGGTCCAACATCTTTGCAGTGCCCCTGATTCTCATATCTAGCACACATGCTCACTCTGTCATCTCTTTCTGCATGGTAGGATACCCTATAGTCACTTTGCTGGTAAGTGGAAGTTTTAATTTTAATTATCTAATTAGTTATTCTTTGGAAAACGTATTGCTAAGTACTAAACCGCCTTTCTCTTATTATGTCTCATTCCCACACTTATTTTCAATTCTTAGGTTCATAGGTTCATAGGTTGGTACTAGGCTATCAGCCCTAGGGCCTATACAAGCCTAGCCATAACAATTCCCTGGCTATTTCTTCCCACATTATTTACTTTCCTGGACCCCTGTCTAGCAGGGCGACTGACGTGATCCCTGGGGTGAATTTCTTTTCTCCCATCCAATTGTCAAGGTTCCTCTTGAAGAGGTCCAAAGAGGCACTCTGCTTGACATGTATGGGCAATCTATTCCAGAGTCTGGGGAATCTCTGGGTCAGGAACCTATCCCTCCAGCATGTTTTGTTTATTGTGATGACAAGATTTAGATCCCTGGAGCATGTAGCTCTGAGGGATTGGGGTTTCTTTAAGTGTAGCATGTCCAACAGCTCTGGGTTTGACATGGCCTTGTATGTTAAGCAGAGATCGCCTCTGAGTAGACGATATGTGACAGAGTATAGCTGGAGTTTTGTAAGGCGGTCAGTGTAGGGCATCTGCTTTAGGCCTGTGATTCTTTTAGTGAGGTATTTCTGAGGCCTTTCCAGTTGTTGCAGATGTCTTGAGAGGTACATACCAAATGGGGCGTTGTATTCTATAATGGGTCTAATGAGGGATGAGTACAGTGGAACAATGACCTCCTTTTTTCTGGATGAAAAGCCCTTAGTGATGAGGTGTGCCACATAGAAGGATTTCCTGACTGTTGTGGCGATGTAGTTATCGAAGGTGAGACCACTGTTCACCTGTGTCCATAAGTCTCTTATCACACTTTCTGTGTTTAGTGTACTGCCACCTATATGGTAATTCATGGATACATGTTTTTTCCCAAAGGGGATAACAATACATTTCTTGGCATTGAGCTTGAGCCCATGGCTCTGGCACCAAGCATCTGTTTCTGTAAGGCCCTTTTGTAGAGTATCCACATAATTTGGGGATTCAATAATGGCTCCCAGTTTGCAGTCATCTGCAAACATTGTTAGCCAGAGTCCCTTAGTGTTGACCTGTACTTCAGAGAAGAAGATGCCAAACAAGAGCGGCCCCAGGACTGAACCCTGAGGTACTCCACTTGTCACTTGTCTGGAGCTGGATTTGGAGTCGGCTACTTTTACAGTGTGGGTTCTAGCAGTAAGCCATTTAGCAGCCCATTGGGTGACATAGGGATTAATGCCCAACTTAGTAAGTTTATCTATGATTCCAGAGTGGGGGATGGTGTCAAAGGCCTTGGCAAGGTCTAGATAGGCTGTGTGGACCACTTTACCCTTGTTCATGGCTCTGGAGACTGATTCAAAGAAGTCAATCAGGTTCAGGAGACAAGATCGGCCCTTCACAAACCCAAACTGGGTGGGGTCCACTGTTTGAAGGTTGCCAATGTCTTTGTTTATAAGTTCCATGATAATACGCTCCATGGCCTTGCAGATAAGGCTTGTCAGACTGATGGGACGGTAGTTTCCGGGATCCAAGGTGGATCCCCCCTTGTGGATTGGGATAACTGTAGCTCTGCACCACTCAGTGGGCACGGAACCTGAGGTGAGGCTATGATTAAACATGACACTTAGGTGAGGTGCCAGGTCATATTGTAGTTCATGTAGTACACAGCCCAGGATGTCATCTAGTCCCATGGATGCTGTATTCTTGGCTTTAGAGAGTGCGTTTTGTACCTGTGTGGCCGTTATTACTGGAATTTGGCAATCTTCCGGTATTGAGATGGGCCATTTAGGGGGTGAGAGGGGGGTGAAGTTGGCACTGAATCGATCTGCCAGGATATTGGCAACATCCTTCGGATCAGTATATTTAATGCCATTCTGTTTTAGCTCAGAGCAGATCTGAGCATTGCCATTTAGATTCTTGACATAGTTATAGAATGCTTTGTGGTTGTCTTTGGAATCTTTGGCAATTTTATTTTTGTAACTAGCTTTGTAGGATTTTATGAGGCATCTCAGTTTCTTACTGAGGCTAGTAAGCGAGTTTTTTGCATCCTGGGATTTTCCTCTTTTCTGCAAAAGTTTCTTCCTTTTGTTGTAAAGTTTGTTTATGGCAGAGGACCACCAGATTGGCTTCCTTTTTTTGGATGAGAGCATTTTGGTTCTATTTGGGATGGCACGATTCATGCATGAGTGGATGTGCTCGTACAGTGCCTTAGTGTAGGATTCAGCAGTTGAACTTTCAGTTCCTGTCTGCATGGGTGTCATGAAGTTTGTCACTTCTGACTTGAGTAGCATGAAGTTGGCTTTGGAGAAGTTTTTTATGGTGGTTTCTTTACTGGGGTGGGTGGGGTGGGATGTGGATGTTAAGGGTGATTAGCTTATGGTCAGACCTGACTAACGAGGGGGTGACCATAGGTATGGAGCATTGATTTCCCATGTTGGTAATGACCAGGTCTAGGATATTGGAGCCCCTGGTGGGATTATGGATTAGTTGATCCAGGGCGTTGGAATTTATGAATTCCAAGAACCGTTGTGCAAAGGTGTTGGGACATGAGTAGTTTTCCCAGTTAATGGCAGGGTAGTTAAAATCACCCAGTATTAGGGTATTTGGTTCTATCTTAATATTTTCCAGTATGTTTAGAAAGGTGGAGTGAGAATCTTGGGGTATGGTGGGGGATCTGTAGCAAGCTACAATTTGGATTGCAGTCTTACCTAGTGTTAGTTGCACTTGGAGAATTTCAGACACATTATGTTGGCCAACTAGACTGGTGGTGTGAATATCCTTGGTGAATATTGACACTCCTCCACCTTTAGTGCTTCGGTCCTGGTTTGGTGACTGAAAAGTGTGGTAAGAGTTATAGCCTGGTATTGCAGGGGTGCTCTCTGGAGCCTTGAACCAGGTCTCAGTTACTGCACAGATATCGATGTTCTCCATTTTTAGGAGTGCCTCGAGAGAGTGCATTTTGAGGTTTAGACTTCTAGCACTGAGTAGCATTACCTTCAGATTTTGCATGCTTGTACCTGTTACAGTGGTGGTTTTGTCCTTTGAAGTTTGCCTAAAAAAGGCACTATAGGGGTGGCAAGAGCCTTAGCCAGTAACCTGAATCTCAGGGGCGACAGGTGCAGACCATCTCTGGCAAAGCATCGTGATCTGTCAATCATGTCATCCCAGGCAGACAGATACTGGATCCCCTTTGAATGACACCATAAGCTTAGCCAATTGTTGAAGTCAATCATTTTATCCTTATATTGTGGTATCATTCTGGGCGAAGGCAGGATGCTACTCAGGGCTAGGGTCATACCTGCCTGGGCCACATGATCCGAGAGCTCTTCCATGTCTCTTTTCATGTAGTCCAGGGAGGTATGTCTCAAGTCATTCACTCCAACATGGACAATGACAGAGTCATATTTGTACTTGTTGTGGACTGACTTGAGTGCATGTGTTATGTGGCGGATCCTGGCACCAGACAGACAGCTGACTGTAATTTTCTCCTTATTCAACCTGGTGAGAGGGACATCAGTGTGCCAGACTATAGAGTCACCTATGACTAAAGTGTTAGGTACATTGTCTTGCCGTAGGGGCTGTTGCTGGGTGGCACACTGGTGTTGTGAACTATGTGACACATTGGTTGTGATTGGTGTTTGTTTGCGTTTCAGCTTCAGAGGTCTTTGTTGCTTGGGCAGGTTACAGTTAAGGGCCTCTGCATATGTGGATTTAGTGTTGCTATATGTGGGTATTGGTGGTGCAGGTTTAGAAGGGCTATGTGTTGCTTGAGGTGTAGTGTGGGTGTTAACCTTCTTCTGTTGACTGTTTAGCACAATCTTGGGTGGAGAGAGCTTTGCTTCCATTTTGGCTATGTAAGTGCATCTCTCACAGGTTGTAGTGTTGGGTGGTAGGAGGAGAGGGTTGTCTGTGTACATGAGGCAATTGCTGCATTGCCCCAGTATGCCTAGATTCACCAGGTGGACAGGAGAAATCACCGGAAGCTGACCCTTGGACATGCCTGGTTTGGGGCTTTTTTTTTTCTTTGTAAAGTATAGGAGCTGTTTCCTTAGCAAGGTACTTTGCAATTATAGGCTGTTTAGTGCCTACTATTAATTTCTCCTTGTTAACAAGGAGAGTTCAGTGTTTGTATGAGTTTAAGGCTTCCTAGTGCTTTCCAGCAGGTATTAGAGAAAGTGCTAGTCACAGGGTTGCTTAAAGGTAAGATTGAAAAGAATGCACTCTGCAGTGTGCACTAGAGAAGTTAGATGTGAAAGTAGGTAACTTGAGTTTTACCTGTTTAAAAAGTTAAGGTTTAGTGGAGAGTTACTATTTTTAAAACAGCAAGATGGATTGAAAGGGGTGGTCACTTTTGTATTTTGGTACTATGAAATACTGTAGGATGGCCAATAAATTTAAATAATTGAAGGGGTGGGATTTCAAAAATGATGATTTTGTGATTACTCACATAAGCCAGTGAAAGTAGAGAGAAATGAGATATATGGTCAGATTAACATAAGAGGCGGGCAACTAGAAAGACAGTGGTATTAATCAGTTCTTATTTCTGCCTGACTCAGAACAGAGAGAGCTGTGGTCTCTTTTGAAGTTTTAATATGCTGCGAAGCAGGCTATCCACTGAAGCCATGATCATGACACCTGTTCAGAACACTATTGGAGCTACCCTGTCTCAAACATGTATTGTCATCAAGCGAATGTTTAGCCTTCTGAAAACCCATTTCCATTGCCTGGATGAGTCTGGGTGGGTGCCTTTCAGTATGACCCTGCTGCTGAATGCAGAGCATATTGCATTCTGCACAACATGATTATGTGGCAGTCTGGTGGTGAACTGTCCCATGTTGTCACTGAATTTCCCAGTATTGCTCTACCCATGAAGGATGATAGTGTTGGTGGCCAGCGGCAGCAGTAGTTAAGGACCCCATGCAGCAGACTCGTACATGGTATGCAGCTGCTCAGTAAAAGAGGCATTGTTTAGTCCAAAACTCTGGATGATGGCATTCAGGTTGGTGTCTCCTTCATTGTAAAAAAAACACATGGAGTATAAATAATACATGCAGCACTATAGGTGGGCGATGTTATGTGGCATATGGCCTACTCTCACTGCTCATCATAGAGTCCTACTTATCAATAAATATGTTTATTCTTTTTTTTTCAGTGGTGTTACTCCTATAGTCTATATATTCACTGTTTACAAAAGTTATGCCTGACTGTGCATCATATAAGCAATAATTATATTTTGTACTGTATTGCTGCATGTGTATTGTTTGGGGACCAGTTAATTATGACTGTACATCTGCTGGACTGTTCATTAATTAACAATTAGTATTGCACTACTTGACTGAAATGGTGGAAGAAATAGTATGAATATAATGACGTTCTGCTGCTCCAATCCAACTTCCATTTATTCATGAGGAGCTAACTTGCACTTTTAAGGAAAATTGCATCACTTGTCTTTTTTATGATGCAATGTTTCTGCACTTTTATTTCAGATGAATAAATAATTTCATGTTCTCTCTGTTAAGATACTGCACATTAAATTAATTTATTCTGTGGCATACACCAAGCTACATATAATGAGATGTGATATTAGTCATTGTTTGAGTGGTCCTGGGGGTAAAGTGGTAAAATGGCTAGTGCTGATGGCAGGTTTTCTGTTACTCGTGTAACCATTGTTTTCATTTGTGAGGGTTAGGCTCTTGATAGTGCATTGTATTTCATTGCCGTACTCCACAATCCCCATACTATAGATTGTTTTATTATCTTTTATGTAACTGCAAGCAGTAGCATTACCCAACTGAAACTCATGCTGCTGAATAGGACTTTAATAATGTTAGACATTGTAGCCGGCAAATTACCCTCCCCCTTCCGCTTTACATTTGTTTTTGTTTTTTTTTATCTTCTATTGTAAGCATTAATATTACTGAACCCAAGGACATACTGATGAAAAGCTCCTTACTGCTGATGTACATTGCAATCTTAAGTTTTCCTTACTTGTCCCAACTCTGCATATCCATAGCTATATATATATATATATATATATATATATATATATATATATATAAAATATATATCTATGTATGTATATATATATATATATATATATATATATATATATATATATATATATATATATATATATATATATATATATATATATATATATATATATATATATATATATATATATATATATATAGATTACTATCATTTTACTGAAGTGCACTCAGTCGAATGATTGTATTATTGACACACATCTGTGGAAAGTCACATTGCCGAATTCTGATATAGCCGAAATACATACTGAATTTCACCTAGGAACAAGTGTTAACATGTGTCAAGATAGGGGTGAGATTTGTACATCAGAAATATCAGAGGTCAACATTTTCAACATTCAGTTTCAGACTTCGAGCAAAGTGTATTCCACCTAGTGCACTTCAGTAAAATGATAGTAAACTTATACGTATATATATATATATATATATATATATATATATATATGTATCATCGGTCCACAGCCCCTTTTTCCCCATTTTTACAGACATGGAGTTTGGGGTTCTGATTTCACTTCAACAGTTATAATCATCTAGACCCAATGTTCACACTGCCAAGTGGTTAGCTCTGCAGTGGTTGTTCTTCTGTACTGTATACGTTATAAATTTTATATATATATATATATATATATATAT
This sequence comes from Protopterus annectens, assembly GCF_019279795.1. Lineage (NCBI taxonomy): Eukaryota > Metazoa > Chordata > Ceratodontiformes > Protopteridae > Protopterus > Protopterus annectens. The sequence goes on along the minus strand of NC_056748.1, from coordinate 110,702,923 downwards.
ATATATATATATATATATATATATATATATATATATATATACACACACACACACACACACACACACACACACACACACACACACACCTAAATCTACTGAAATGCATGCTGGGGAATTGGCTCGTGATATTTTGTAGGTCAGATGTTTCATACACAATGTCTCCCAAGGATAGGGTGGGTGATGGTGTCTGTGATCATGAGGATGGTGTCTATATTACCCGATCGAAAGTTTAGGTTAGCAAATACCTAAATGTTGACCTAGTAATATCTAAAAATTAAAACAGTGAACAGCCGATTTAACGTAGGGAATGAATTCCCTTGGCTGCAAAAAAAAAAAAAAAATTAAACCAAAATAAAGTGGGGGGGCTTCACCTCCCCTAACTAAATATACCAACTCTATCTATCGCTCTACAGTGGGCAAAGGGGAAAAATCCGCATGACGGCCAAAGGAATTCTTTCCCTGCATTAAATTGGCCATTAGCATTTTTTTGCTTTCACTATTACCAGAGCCAAGTTTAAGTATTCACTAAGCTAAACATTCAATCAAGTAACAGGAGCCCATGAGGAAGTGCTGGCATGTTAGCATGATACAGACTTGCTCTGGCAAAGTGACCTGCTAGATGCAGGTGTTCCAACAGACACTGATCTCAAAGTGCTGTGTGTCCGAAACCTCAAATGACAGGATCTGCTACATATAGACAAAAACATATGAGATCTGGTGACATCTTTTGTGTTATGCCCCCTTAATATTTCCTGTACTTTCCTAAGAAACAAATGGAGTGTGATGTACTTTTTACTCATATTTTCAGATAGTACCCTGTTCTTGTCCCCATCCACCACTGCCTCTTCTTTGTGTCTGGTAGGTCAGAACTAGGGTACACATCTAGGTGGACATGAAGGCTTTGCATGCCACTATACTGTGCATAAGTGTGACCATGGCAGTATCCCTGCTTTCTACCATATCCATGTACTACTGAAAATCCTCATATAGACCATGCAGCACTCTGACCATCTCTCCCTCACTCTCTGTGGTAGAAGTCTGAGCCTCAAGAATGTTATGGGACATTTGCTGCTGGGCAGCCAATGCCTTTCATGTTTCTGGAGGTAGCTGTAACACATGCCTCTATCTGGAATCCCTTTGCACAGGTTTTGCAGTGGACACATGTATCACTGAGACCATGCTATCCTCCAGATGAGGTTCTTATGGTTGAGGACACATTGGTGTTGAGGTGCATGGATTCACTCCCTATACAGCCTACAATACAATGTTTGCATTTACTTGATTTGGTGTTTAATGTCAAGCTGAGAAGACCATCATTCTATAGTGAGTATTTTAATGTTTTAGTTTTTCCTCTTAATTTAGTAGATTATAAAATTGGTAGCTTAATAGTGTAAAGTTATATTACATAAATACAATTATCTGCAAGTAGAAATGTATATGGGAATGTAAAGATGTATGCATATTTAAGCAAAAATGTATAAGTTCAAAGGTAGCATACTTGTCTTTGGAGCAGAAGGCTGTTGGTTCTATTCTCGCACCAGGTATATTAATTGCTGACACTGCAGTGCTGGTTTCCTGAGTATGCCATCCTACAGGTCAGACATTAAACTAAGGTCCCATGTGCTTGAGCTGGTGGTAGCTCAGGTGGATGTAAACAATCCTCCTGTATCAATTGTAAAGAGTTGGGGAAGCTCCATGAGGCCCTGGTTAAATTCCCCTACTAGTTTTAATACCACCTTAGGTCTCCCCTGAAAATAGACTACTTGCCTAGTGGGACTAACGTGATCAATAAATGACAAGTAAATAAAAAAACATGCAAATATTTATAAATATATACCCATATGTTTACAAATATGTATCTGCAAATACATATAAAAGTGGCATAAATACAGTATGTGTGAATATTTATATATACACACATTGGTGCCCTGCATTTGATCTGTTTAATTGTGCACATTTGGTTAATATATGCATATGGTCAACAGGTGTGTTAAATTGGGTATATATCACTTTGTCAACAGCTTAATTGAGCTAATCTCTAATCATCAAACTGAAATCAGCGAAAGCTCAATTAAGCGAACAACCATTTCAGCAAAACGTTTCCTAGGGAACAAAAGTAGTAGGCCAGCAATCGTCCATAACAAATACAACAACATTTAAAACCCTGCAAATTGGGGGGCTTTGTCCTCACAGCCCCCAGTGCGGGGGGCTTTGCCACCCACATCCCCCTAACTAAATATACCAACTACGAGATTGCACTACAGTGGGGAAAAGGGCAAATCCCCGATGATGGCCAACCACATCCTTTCCATAGGAAACTTTTACCTGAAATGATCATTGGCTTAACTGAACTTTCACTGAACAGGACTTGACAATTAGTGATTCACTCAGTTAAGCATTTGATGAAGTGATATAGACGCATTAAATCAACAATCCCTGGCTAGGGGAATACTCCCTTTCCCCAAGGATGGTACAGTTTTAGAGTTATTATATATAATTAGCTAGTGGTGTAGGGGGCATAAGGGCAAAAAACAATGCAATTTATGCATTTATTTATTTTTGTAAGAAAATTGCATGCATCAAGGTTCTTTCGCAGCACATGTGTGGTAACATGTCAACAGTTAGTTTTTTCAGAGGTTGATATATGGGCTACTTCACTAAAGTACACTTATATAGATATCAATGTATATAAATATATATATATATATATATATATATATATATATATATATATATATATATATATGGGTTCACTTTATAACATCGAAATACTGGAATGTCGAATTTCAGTATCTCGAAGCTATAAAGTCGAATGTTCAAAATAGCGAATGTTCATAATCGTGTATTTGACGTATGTCGAAAATATGTCGAATTTGCAGTTATGAAGTTGCGCTATGTAATGTCCGGGTTTGTGTTTTGTTGGTGCGCGGTGCCGTGTTTGGATGTAGGTGTTATGTCAGGTAAGTGAGTGTTTTGTAAGGGTTTAGAGTGGGAGTTAGAGTGTGTGTGTGAGGGACTGGGAGAATGTGCATGTGTGAGTGAGCTTTTGTGTTGTGTTTGTGCGATCTCGGAGTTAATATATATAAGTAGGGGGGGTGGGGGGTGCAGCCCCCCACATGGGGGGTGCAGGGGGGCTTGCCCCCGCTTATGTGTGTGTGTGAGTTGTGTATGTGTGTTGTTTTTTTGTTTATGTTGTGATGTGGGTGTTTTGTTGTATGTTTAGTGTAGTGTGTGTGGTGTTTTCGGTTATGTGGTTTTCGCGGTTTTTGTTTGTCGGTGTTTTGTGGATTCGGTTTTATAGTCTCGAGATACTGAAATTCGATATTTCAGCATTTCGAGGTTATAAAGTGAATCCATATATATATATATATATATATATATATATATATATATATATATAAATATATATATAAAATCATCATATATACATAAATAGATATGTGCATATATATTTTATTAAGGTTTACTATCAAAATGTTGAACAGAGATGGAAATTCGAAAGACGGATGTTCAATTTTCCATGTTGCTGAACATTCCATGTTCGAATTTCATGTCAGCAAATGCAACTGTGCATTCGCCGATATGAACTCAAAGTACTCTACAGAGATCGCGGTACAGTGCTGCTTGGGACATTCATCCCTTTACTCACTGAAGTGCAATCTCGGAGTTGGAATATATAGTTAGCAGTGGGTGTGGGGGCACAGCCCCCTACATGGAGGTGCAGGGGGGAATGTGATGTGAGGTGTATGAGTTTTCCCTACCTGAGTTCCTATACGGACATCACATGCTCTGTTCAGTGACAAAGTCAAATCTGATGAATTCGTATCTTTTCACTTTCGCTCTTTCCTTCAATGTTATATATGGGAATATGTTTTCAGCGTGGCATTTTGATAGTAAACCTTTTATTAATGCATTTGCACATGCATACTTGAAATATAGTGTAATTGCAAGCTAAGGAACTATTTATATTTCAGGGAGAGTGCTTTTAAAACATGTATTGCTCTATGTATGCCACAAATATTTTATAAAAATGATAATTTTGTAAGACATTTAATATTTCCAAACACTTACTGCATGTAATAGTCGGCTGACTGGAATTAATCAACATACTCTAGACAGAAGTGTGTGTTGTGGGGGGGGGGGCTTAGTAACAACCGAATGACCTGCACAGAAGTTAGTGCGTGCCGCTTTTTTTCACATTTTTGGTTTTAGAATTTAAAGTTTCTTACTTGATGTTCAGGAAAATACAGTGCAAAGCAGACACTAAAAATGTAAAACAATGCAAAGTTTGTAAGTTGTACCCAACCCCTATAGAGCCAAATCAGAGCCAGAAAAAAATGAGGCAAAAAAGAGGAAGTCATGGCAGCCTCCTGCTTTTACTTACAGTAAATAAAGTCAGGAATGGGTATAAATATGAAGTAAAAACAAATCTCCCAGAATAATCACAAATATTTCATACTTCTAAGAAATTTGCATCTAGCGTATAAAGGCATACAGTGGTGATTAATAATTGTAAGCTCTGTAGATGGTTGTGCAAATTTGTAGTACAGTGGGGATTGGGGTCTTGCCATTTCCTAGCTGTAATGTGATCTCAGATATAGTATATATAGGGGTGTGGGGATGCAGAGAGTATGTTTGCAATATTACAAGTTTCAATGTTCTGACCCCTTGGGACTTTGGGGGTCATAAAAACATTGACATGTTGGTAAAGTGCCATTCTTACACAGATCCATATATATATATATATATATATATATATATATATATATATATATATATATATATATATATATAGTCTATATTACATGATCAAATGAGCAAAAATGCAGTACATCGAAACCATTACTGTGGGGAGGCTGCGCACCCTGCTAAGTATATATACCAACTCCAAGAAAGCACTACAGTGAGGAAAGGGCAAATATTCCATTCTTCACTGTACTATGATCCCACAAAAAGCACTTTGGTGTACTGCATTTTCATTCTTTAGAGCGTTCACTATTGTGATCATTCAATCATGTAATATCGACCCATATATATATTTACACATGCGCGCGCACACAAAAACATATGTGTGTGTGTGTGTGAGTGTGTGTGTGTGTGTGTGTGTGTGTGTGTGTGTGTGTGTGTGTGTGTGTGTGTGTGTGTGTGTGTGTGTGTGTGTGTGTGTGCACATCTGCATGTGTGTGCATGTGTGTGTATGTCTGTCTAATCCATGAAAATATTTCCTTTGCAGCTCATGTCAAAATGTATAAACATGAAATGCAGTGACAGAATCATCTTGATATGAATGAAAAATTAAATTAGTTAAATACACTGCTAAGAGAAGACCAAAAAAATATATCATGTCATGGTCATGAAACTATAGAATGAAGCACACACCTCTGTGGTTAGTTTAGCAGCAGAGAAATACAGGTTTGATGAAGAAAAAATATCTTTATGCCTGCATTTCAGCTAGACGATCCACTATTTATGTCACAGAACAAAAAAATAAAGATTTGATATGAAATGTTTTCAGAACTATCTGACAAAACTGATCTGACTCAGCACTATATTAAGATTATTTCTGAATATGTCTCCTACCTGTCCTGGATTTTACATCATATCTTTGCCCTGGCCCAGTTACAATTTTTGATTTTCTTGTAAATCACTGAGGATTACATTCAGTAATAATTCCATACATTAGAATTTCCTGCTTCTTATTCTTCAGAAGAGGTGTTTGTCCCTCATTAGTTTTGTGTTTGTCTCTGATTTTTTGATAAATAAATTGTGAAGTATGCTCCTGGAAAAAGGATTAACTTAAAACATTTCAAAATGCGAGTATCAGAAAAAGGTTGTACAACAGTAAGAAGAAAAATGCTTAAGATACAAGTATTAAAGGATTGAAGAAGTGAGTGGAAAGGATTTAAGAAGTGAGTGGAATAGCCCTACTATTATGATTAAGGACTGTAATGCATAGCTAGGCAGGTGAGCATTTTTCTTGCAGCCCTTTAAAGTTACGGTGAAACACAGACAAATCTCAACCCACTGTAATACAGATAGTCTGACTAGGGGTGGTCACACAATGCATCTAGCGAGCCTGAAATTAAGGGTTTAAAGGTGGTGACAGTGGTCATTGTAGCATGGTGTGATAGTTGTGACTTAAGTGGCATAAAAATTATGTAAATAGTTATACCTATATAACTTGATGTAAATAGTTTTACACAAAAATGTTGCTTTAAGAATGTAGACACCTTTTTGCATTAGGCAGAGTGGATTCCTGCATGGTGCAGTTAATAAAACCAGTTAAATATCACATAACTGAGAGGGCTGTAGCCCTATCAACCAGAGAAGCTGGCATCTTTTACAAGCTGGCTGCCTGTAGCATCTGTACAAAGTAAGTTGTATTGTGTATTATTCTTAGAAGGCCTGGATATCTTGCTGTGAAGGAACTTGGAGAAGACAAACTCCAGATGAGAGTATTAGGTGAGTCTTCATCTATACTTTGTTGTGTATATGCATAGTTTTAGGAATATTACATCTTAAACTTATCAAGGATACAAGAACTTGTCAGAGATTTGTGATGCATTCCTAGGCTTAAAAAGGGTCTTGTGGTCGTCAACTTAGTAAATACCTATCTATAATTTATGAATCTAATCTATGTGCTGTGGACTGTATTCCTTATCCTTTCCACTGCAGAAAGGATTTTATACTGTTTTAGATGTAACTGTTGCCCTGTTTATGGGTAATGTGGGACATTTGAATAAAAATAAACAAATCATTAAAATAAAAGGTATTTTATATGTTTCTTCTTTTTGTTCAGGAAGCTGGTTTGGTGCACTTGATTGTGCAAAAAAGAATCTGTACCACAACCTTTTGTTTTATGATGTAAAAACTGCACTTTTTCAATGCTTGGACTTTTCATTAATATAGTAAGATTAAGATACATGAGCCATATCTTCAGCAAAATCTATCACGTATATGTACTTTTGAATTAATGTTATGGTAACATTGGCTTTTCTGGTAAATGTAGTTCTTTTGTTTATCACTAATTGTATTCATAGTGTCATAGGTCTGGAAAATGCTTTTATTATTGCAAACATCACCCTTATATTTAAGTTATTTCTGCAATTTGACCCCCTTGAAATAAAAAAAAATCTTATTAAGAGTTAGTGAGAGTTAATGCCAAAACATGCATACTAGATACTGCATAAAATAAATTGCCTGCATCACACCTCATGGACAATAATATCTGAAATAGTTTTCTAAAGACGCAGTATGAAAGAACTATTTTTGTATCATTTCAAAACATTTTGCATTCTAGGTATTCTAGGAATTGGCTGATGAAAATGAATGCAGAGTAATTGTTTCAGCTATATTCTTTCCTTCACATTAATTGAAAAAGGTTTTCTAAAAACATTCAGCAGGCTGTACACTTTGGAGTCAGTTTCCTTTTGTTAGTGTTATATAATTTCACTACATTCAGTTTCCACTGAAAAAAGAAAATAAAGGCATAGGTATAAAAAGAAGAAAAATTGCTTTAGAGCTAACATATATTGAGTTATTTTCTTCTTAATGCCTGAGGCTATCAAATATTTTCCCTGACAGATAATTAATGCAAGATTGCCTTTAAAAGTTTACAGTCACCATCCCTCAAGCTTAAAGAAAAAGCTCTTATCTGGGCTTTGCACACATAAAATGTTACAGTCTCACTTATTTCTACAGTGACAGCTACATGTCAGCCTTTTTCTAAATTTATTTACTTGGGTAAAATCACTAGGCAGAAGATACCAAAAATATGCTGCTAACACAAGTATTAAAAACTAATAAAAAAAAAATTGCACTTTATTCACCTGCTTTTACTATATTTGTGTTTCCTCCTACTTTATTTTGCTTTTGCCTCTTCTTAAAAGTACTCAATTTTATTTATTCTGCTGCATTTATTAATGCTAGGTAGTAGCCTGATTAAATTGTAACTGTTATTCTAAGTCTTTTGGTTTAAGCACTTGGGTTTCATACCGGTTGTTTTACATTAAGAAGGTTTGTGGTCTGCACTGTTGTGGCAGGACAAGTAGCTTACATCATTCTAAGCTGGGAATTGCTGATTGAAGGCTCATGTCTGCTATTCTAGAAGTGTATTAGTTCTGGTTTAAGCACTTGGGCTTCAGGCCAGTTATTCTACATTAAGAAAGTTTGTGGTCTGCACTCTTGTAGGAGGAGAAGCTGGATTCTGCCCTTCTGAGCTGGGAATTTCTGGTCACAGGCTTATTGTGCCTGCTTATTTGAACTGTTTCTTTCTGAAATTGGTGCACCTTGTTGCTGTAGCTTAGACCAGATTCAGTCCTGCTGAATCTAGCTTTGTTCATATAACTTGAGCACTGATCCAGGCCATATTTTTTTGGAGAATGTTCCCCAGCACTCTAGTGAAGAAGTGTGCAGTTAGAACTTGTCTGATTGAAGACTGCTGGAACAGGGCTCAGTTTTGAGCTTTTTTTCTGGTTAATTGGGTTGTTGTTGTTGTGTCTTTCGGCTTTTCTCGGTTAGGGGTCGCCACAGCGGAACTCCAGTCTGCTAATGATTGGCAGTAGATTTTTACGTGCTGGCTTGCCGGCCTAACGCACAACTTTCAATGAAGGAACTCCCATTCACGCATGTCACCACACAGAAGACGCTCTAACTGAGAATCGAATGGGCAATGTCTAACTGTGAGGCGACAACGCTACCGCGGCACCACCACCGCATAACTTGTTTAAATCAGTTTGCTCATTTTCTATTGTTTTATATATAAAAAATGTGCACTTTATTCATCTGCTTTTACTGTATTTGTGTTTCTTTCTACTTTATTACTAGGTGCATTGACTAAAACTCTGATATGAGCTATATAACAATAAGTAGTGAATAGTGTTCAATGATCGTAGCACCTTTCTTGTCTGTTGAATTCACGTGAGTGTACGGGGACTAGTTATCGGCTTGGAAGTGGTTTTCTTGGTTGCTGATAACAATCAGTATCCTTTTCTGTGCATTTAAAGTATTTTTTTGATTGTATCTGCTTTATTTTCTAATATATATATATATATATATATATATATATATATATATATATATATATATACTTGTTTCCCACCTTTCTAAGCTAGTATAGTCCAGTTTTTAGGTTAGTGCTGAATTCAGGGCTGTGTTACAAATCTCCGTGTTTGCCCATACCTTACCCTGGATAGAAGGAAGTTTCTGTGTTCACCTGTGAGAGGGGGGGATCTTTGAGCAGCCTATCTGTCCCTGGAGGAGTGGTTTCAGCCCAGAAATTAGTAGTTTATTGACCATTTTGGGCTAATTACTATCTCTTTCATTTCCCTGCTATAAAAACCACATTTGCCTGGTTTTGCATGCTGGGCAGCGCTGGTTAGCTAGGGTACAACTAACTATTCCTGGTTCCACAAAGTCTGCTCTTCAATTTTTCCCTTGGAACTAGACAAACTTTCAACTTAAGCACTCAAGCCATTCATTTCTCAACCCGGCACTTGCTCAAAACTCATAGCAAGCACTTATAAACCCTAGCACTAAACCCCTCCCTATACTGTACAGAAGGACAAGGCTCTCTATTCGACCTTACCAGCCAGTCAGTAAACCAGTTCACTGTACCTATCCAGGCATGTCTAAAGAGCAGTTTCAGGTGTACTCTCCAGTCCAACTGGTGAACCTGGGCATTTTGAGGCAATGTTAAGACTGCCTCATGTACACCGACAACCCTCTCCTCCTACCACCAAACACTAACACATGCGAGAGATACAATTATACAGCCAAACTGGGGGCTAAGCCCTCTCATCCCATGACTGGATCAGACAGTCAAGAGGAGAACAGAAATACTTACATCACACCACCAGTCTCACATAGACCCATTAAACCAGCACTGGCAAAAAACACACATAAATACACTAAAACATACTTGGAGGCTCTAAATAAAAATCTGCAAAAGCAACAGAGACCTCCAAAGCAGACATCCAAGCAACCTCCACCCCTTAACACAAACCATGAAACACATACTTCACAAAACCAGTGTGCCATGCAATCACAGCCCTTAAGGCAAAATAACATACCCAACACACTAGTAAAAGTGACTCTATAGTCAGGTACACTGACATCCCACTCACTAGGCTGAATAAGGAGAAGGTTACTGTTAGCTGCTTGTCGGGTGCCAGGATCTGCCACATAACACAAGCACTCAGGTCACTCCAGAACAAGTACATATATGACTCTGTCATTATCCATGTTGGTGTGAATGACCTGAGCCATACCTCCTTGTACTACATGAAAAGAGACATGAAAGAGCTTTCTGATCACATAGCCCAGGCTGGTATGACCCTGACCCTGAGTAGCATCCTGCCCTCACCAAGAATGATACCATGATATAAAGACAAAAATTATTAATTTCAACAATTGGCTAAGTTTCTGGTGTCATTCAAAGGGGATCCAGTGTCTGTCCACCTGGGATGACATGCTCGACAAGCCACACTGCTTCGCTAGAGAGGGCTTGCACCTGTCACCCTTAGGCTTTTGAATACTGGCCAAGACTCTTGCCACCCCCATAGTGCCTTTTTTAGGCAAGGCTCAAAAGACAAACCCACCATTGTAAATAGCACAAGTAGCAAAAAGCTGAGGGTAATACTACTCATTGCCAGAAGTCTAAACCTCAAAATGCACCCACTCGAGGCACTCCTCAGGATGGAGGAAATTGATATCTGTGCAGTAACAGAAACCTGGTTCAAGACTCCAGAGAGCACCCCAGCACTACCAGGCTACAACTCATACCATACATTTCAGCCACAGAACTCGGACCGAAATACAAAAGGCGGGTGCGTATCCATATTCATCAAGGATACTCACACCTCCAGGTTAGTGGCACAGCACAATGCTTCAGAGATCATCCACGTACAACTAACAATGGGCAAAATTGCAATTCATATTGTACCTTGCTACAGATCACCCACCATGTCCCAGGACCCCCATTCTGCGTTTCTGGAAACACTGTGAAACATAAAGGTCCTACCAAACACCCTAATATTGAGTGATTTCAATTACTCAAACAGCAACTGGAGGAACTTCTCAAGTACTAACTCCCTTGCCCAACATTTCCTAGAATTTAAAAACTCAAACACCCGGGATCAACTGGTCAACACTCCCACCAGAGATGACAACATATTGGACCTGGTCATCACCAACATGGTCGACTGGTGTTACACACCAGAGGTCAACCTCTTACTGGTTAGATCTCATCATAAACAAATCACTCTGAATATCCACATTCCACCCCCACCCCCCCGGACAAGGAAACCACCGTGAAAAACTTTTCAAAAGCAAACATCACGTTACTTAAGACTGAGGTGGAAAGTTTCAAAGCCCCCATGCTAAAGGATAATGCTGTCCAAGCTGCAAAATCGCTTTACTAATGCATTCTACGGGCACGTACAAGAATGCATTGCTCGTTCTATCCCAAGCAAAACCAAGACTCACTCTTCCAAGAAAAGGAAACCAGTCTGGTGGACCCCTGCCATAAACAAGCTATACAATGGAAGGAGGAAACGAGTACAGAAAAGGGTAAAATAACAAGAAGGGAAGACATCCCTGATCAGTATCAGCAAGAAACTATGATCCCTCATAAAATCATCCAAGGCGTGCTTCGAAAGAAAAATTGCCAAGGACTCCAAAGATAACCACAAGGCATTCTTTAGCTATGTCAAGAATCTAAGTGGCAATGCTCAGATCTGCTCAGAGATAGTGCAGAATGGCACAAAATACACTGAACTGACCAACATTGCCAACATCCTGACAGACAGTTTCAGTGCAAACTTCACCCCTCTCTCACCCCCAAAAGGGCCCATATCCATACCAGAAGAATGTAGATCCCCTGAAATCACAGACACTCAGGTTAAAACAGCCCTCTCCAAAGCCAAAAACACAGCATTAATGAGACTGGATGGTGTCCCAGGCTGCGTCCTACACGAGCTCAAAGACAAACTAACCCCTCACCTAAACACACTATTCAAACTCAGTCTGTCCACAGGCTACATACCCATAGAGTGGTGCACAGCAACAGTTATTCCACTCCACAAAGGTGGAGCCACAACAGACCCTGAGAACTATCGCCCTATAAGCCTGACTAGCTTAGTTTGCAAGGCTATGGAGCGCATCATCATGGAACTCATTAACAGAGTCATTGGGAACCTCTAAACACTGAACCCTACCCAGTTTGGCTTTGTTAACTCATTCCCTCCAGTACAGCTCTTTTGAGTGTGTACCTTTAACTCCCAGTGGGTGTGGCTTGAGCCTTTAAAAAATAAAGCTATTACCTTACAGTTCTAACAAATACTCATTGAAATAGGTCGAATATCAATACAACTGTGTCTGCTATCATATATGCTTCAAGATAAAATATTCTGATACCTTGTATGCAGCATGATTTTGGAAGTATTAATGCAAATATGAACAAGCAATATCTGACATCTAGAGGTGCAGTAGGAGGTAACTGCAGATGCACCTGGAGGCGTCACTCAGATGTAATGAGTTAAGGGCAGATCATGCCTCCTAAACCTGTTGGACTTCTTTGAGACAGTTACCAAGGGTATAGATGAGGGAAAGGTGGTACGCACAGCCTACCTAGACCTTGCAAAGGCCTTCAACACCATTCCCCATTCTGGTATTATAGACAAGTTCACCAGCCTGAACATAAACCCCTACATCACAAGATGGGTTGCCAACTGGCTCACAGACAGAACCCACATGGTGAGAGTTGCAGGAGCTCGGTCCGACTCTAAACTGGTTACAAGTGGCATTCCCCAGGGCTCAGTCCTAGGACCCCTCCTATTCAGCATATACTTCTCAGAGGTACAGGCAAGCACAGGAGAACTACGGTTGACCAAGTTTACAGATGACTGCAAACTAAGGGCTATAATTGACTTTTTGGCTGACACAGACATCCTCCAAAAGGGTCTCACTGAGACGGATACCTGGTGTCAAAATCATGGCCTCAAGCTAAATGCCAAAAAGTGCATAGCCATCCCCTTTGGAAAAAAACAAAGTACCCACAAACTACCACATAGGTGGTAGTCCCCTAAATATGGAAGACATAATAAGGAATCTGGGGCACAAGTAGATAGTAATCTCTCCTTTGATAATCACATTGACAAAGTGGTTAGAAAATCCTTCTATGTGGCCCACCTAATCACAAAAAGGTTCGCATCCAGATCAAAAGAGGTCATTGTGCCCCCCTACTCATCACTCATCAGATCAATCACAGAGTACAATGCCCCATTTGAGATGTACCTTACAAGACACCTGCAACAGCTGGAAAGACCACATAAGTACCTCACCAGGAGGATTGCTGGCCTCAAACAGATGCCCTGTGCAGCTTGACTGACGAAACTCCAGCTGTACTCAGTTGCATACCACCTACTCAGAGGTGATCTCTGCCTGACATACAAGGCCATGTCCAACCCAGAATTGATGGACATGCTCCACGTACGCTCTAGGGATGTAAATCTCACCACAACAATAAATAAGACATGCTGGAGGGATAGATTCCTGTCCCAGAGACTTCCCATGCTTTGGAACAAGATTCCATTCTACATTAGGCAGAGCTCCTCGCTAACACTCTTCAAGAGAAACCTTGACGAGTGGATGGGAAATGGAAAGTTTACCCCGGGATCACTTCAGTGAGTCTGCTGAACAGAGGCACAGTGGCCTAATCTGGGGGGGGGGGAGGGCAGTGAAAGCCAACACATTCTGGCTAGGCTTATAAATGCCTTTGGGCAGATAGCCTAGTACCTACCTATGAACATATGAACCTATTTATGGTAGTAACATGCAGTACACATTTTCAAACCCAACTTTTATTATAAAATCAAATTAAGTACTTTCAGAAAGAACTATAGATTTCATCAGAAATTGGTATGACACAAGCAAGGATCATTTAACTGTCTTCATTGACCAATCCCAATCAACACTGGGTATAAGAATGAATGTAGACACATCCCAGATGGGCTGTTCTCATTATGTAAAGTTAGATAGTAAGTAAATGAAGTCTGAAGGAATTATAGACAGAAATAATAGCGACATTTGTCATTGATGGCAACTAACAACCTTCATCATCTATTCTAATACACTAACCTCACAAGCATAGCCATTTACAATGCTTACCAAGGATAGTCTGGAAACAAGTAAAGATGAAGCAGAGCAGCACGTGTATAATTGAATATCCTAATGAGTCCAAGTGACCAGCAATTGCTATGTTTTAGGAATGGAAGCCGCAGCAAGATCTATTGGAGAGGAAACATGGCTGACATTATATAGTATGAAGTGAAGAACAGAAAAAATGGCCAACAAAAAGGACTACAAAATACAATGCCTGAAAAAAATAAAACCACTGTTAAATACCAGCACTGTTTTCAATTACATTTGCAAACTTAAAAAAAAAAATGGGTAACAGACACAGTCCTGTGAATGTTAGCAGAAAATATATGGGAATAAACAGCTGCTTTCAAAGCTGTATTACATAAATAACATGCTAAAGGAATTTGTTTTGAAGTGCGTAAATGAAATAGGAGTTGAACAGAAATGCTTAAAAAAGTGAAAGGCAGAAATAGGTATTTAACATTTTTATGCTCCATGAAAAAATGGAAAAGTCAGAAAGTGGTCCTAATATGGTTCACTGAAAATGTGCATGCTAGAGAAGGAAGGTGAAAAGAAAGACCTATGACCCATATTTTTTTGTGGCTAGGAATCTTATAAAGTATATACTTCACCAAGTATATTTGATATTGGTCAATTGATTGACATATATGTCTCTAATGGACAGAGGTAGCATATAAATAGTTCATCTCCTAGGCCTCTGCTTGTAACTGTTTCATCTTCCAAACTCCTGCTTATACTTATCAAGGGTATCAGAACTTCTCAGAGATCTGAGATTCATGGCTAGGCTTAAAAATATCTTTGTGGTTATTAGATTAGTACACACCTATGAACCTATAATACTTTATTTAATTGATATAACAAGCAAGGCCAATGCCACTGAGCACAGAGCTGTTCCCTTGGTGTCAATTAAATGAAAAATGTTTAAGAAAAATAGTATAAACATCATTAATTCTCTAATAAGCTGTTTAATCTAGTCCAGGGTCACAGAAGAAGCTCTGATCACCATGCACAGCTATGGACAATTCATAGGACTGATCAATAACCTATAGGACATTTTTGGGATGTGGGAGCAAATTGGAAAGCTGAACAAAAAGCTATTTGGAAAGATGGAATAAATGCAGCCTCCACATGACATGTAACCCAAATGAGAGTCGAACTGCAGCACCAAGCAAAAGTTCAGTAGAAACGGCAAACACCATGTCAGTTGACCACCTTAATGTAGCAACACTGGTGAAAAATGAATCCAGAATATCTATACCATCTGGGGAATGGACTAAGTATGAAATGGATTCATCAATTAATAGTCTTATCTAAAAAATCTAGCATGTTTATTACATGTTGCCATTAATACTGATGGCTTTCAAATGGTTCTGGCTGTGGCCTCCCAATCACTTTGATAACTTTCAACACTGTCATACAAAATGTAATCGCTAAGACTCACCTAACATAGTCACATCACTGCTCACTTTCACAAAAGGCAGTTATGACCTATGGATTTGGAAGCCGATAAACCACATTGTTATAGAGTTTCAAGTGGCCAACCCTCTATCAGCTGCATTTCCTATCTGCAATGGCTTCTATACCCAAGCAGTACCTCTCCTGAGCCATTTATTCATTTCTGGAGCAAAGCTTAGGTGTCAAGGGTTAATGATATTACACTGTGAGTCTGAGAGAGTTTTTTCATGGACAGACCCTGTGTCCCATCTTTGTATGGATATGAATAAATGGCTCAGGAGAGGTACTGCAGCTGTTGCAACAATTAGCACCACACAGATTCAGGCACATACAGACTCACAAACCTAAACAAACAAACAAGCAAACAAAAACAAAAACACCAGTGCAGAGGAAATGTAACCACAATTTATTAAGCATTTCATTCCCTGTAGAAAGAAATTAAATTAAATAATCAGAAAGAAGATAAGCAACATATCCAGCCCCTTTAAATAAACACATGATACATTTCTGACATATGATATGGTACTTGTTCAGTCTATTAAGTCTTGCTTTTAAATTAGGTGCTATAGACAAATACTCATTCATGCCAGGTTGGTTTTCAGCATTTTGTTTTGTGGAGTTTGGAATTTTGAACACCTTTGTTCTTTCCGTGGTGTTTGGAGTTTATGTGATTTACATATGCATGTACATACAAATACATACACTTGTGCGCACATACAGAAGCACTTGCATGTAATCACATACACATGCAAACATGCATGCGCATATACACTTTCTCTCATGCAAACATGCAAATGCATATATACACACACATATATACGTGCACACACACACACACACACACACACACACACACACACACACACACACACACACACACACACACACACACACACACAAATGAGTGTAGCCATCGAAGCATGCATACATGTGATTTCGCATTCCCCAGTGCTCAGCATTGTTAATGGAAACCTTTCACATAAATAAATCATTTTGCCTATGGCATTGACTTTAGTTATCCATGCCTTTCTTGATATTTATTTATGTTGTCTTTAAACTTCTCACTTTTGAATCTATTGACATTTTACAAGTATACAAACTCCACAAATTCGCACTATAGAAGTATGCAATCCGTCTACATCAATGATCCACTCACTAATGCCCCAAGAAAAAAGTTAACTTAAGAAAGACAATGGCATCTACACAATGAATATGGCACTCCATTAGATCCATGAATGCAGTTGTCTAAGTATATTATATTTTTCACTTTTTCTATCCTAGTCTCTACTGACTCTAGATTCCATTTTATCTCCACTTTCTATCTTACACAGATGCTAGTGCATTGATGATTATACCCTTAACTGTCCTTTCACTGGGAATGTCTTCTCTATGGAGGACACCTGCAGGTTCAGCAAAAGTTTGGAATGTCATCATACTAGGAGTGGATGGTGAGTTTGGTAGCCACCCGTCTGGCTGGCAGCAGGAAATTTATGCACCACAGCAAACCTGATTTGTGTGCAGGAAAATGTCTTCATGGAGGATAAGTTATGGAGGGCAGTTCTCTGTGTATACACTAACATCACCTAAATCTTGACCCTTACTCTCAAATGAAAGTGTCTTATAGTATATCCCCAGTCCCCACTGAGAAATGAAACCTGTTATGGTGAGTCTGAGCTGTTTAAAGTCCATAGTAATACCAAGAGGCAGCTATAATCCATACTTTGTCAGTTAACTAATGAACTTGCTCTGCCTAAGAACAGGTGAAAAACATTAAACGCTTGCGCATGGAAACCAGTTGAAACACTGTTACATTCTTAACATTGACTCTCCAATTAACTTTAATTTAACTATTCATTGTAATCAAAGGCAAAGAATAACACAGTGTTCGTGTGCGAGTGCGTTTGCAGTCATGCATGTTTCTGTTGGCCTGCATGTGTCTGTCTGTCTGTATGCATGTGTGCATATGTGTATAACTGTTACTTTCTGGCTTATGTCAATAAATTTGTCAAAAACATGTGGCAATATTTTTGATTTGATTAGACTTTTTTCGATGTTATTCCTTACAACGGGTCCACTTTTAAATGTCGAAATTCCGAAAACTCGACTTTTAAAAAAACATACACAAAACATTGAGATTTCAAAATCTCGATATTTAAAAGTGGGTTAAAAAAAATAAAGTAAAAGAAACTTTTTGCAGAGGGGCAAGCCCCCCTGCACCCCCCACACCCCCTACTTAAATATATCAACTCTGAGATCGCACTACAGTGAAGAGAACGGTAAGTGCAACAGGAGCATTACCGTTCTCTTCACTGTAGCTCGATCTCAGAGTTGGTATATTTAAGTAGGGGGGGTGTGGGGATACTTTCTTGAAAGTCTCTGTCTTTTTTTAATACACTTTTAAATGTCGAGATTCTGAAATCTCGGTGTTTTAGGTGTGTTTTTTTAAAAGTCAAGATTTTGGAATTTCAACATTTAAAAGTGGATCCCCCTTACAACATATACATATATATATATATATATATATATATATATATATATATATATATATATATATATATATATATATACATATATATATATATATATATATATATATATATATATATATATATATATATAAAACTCTGTAAACAAAAGTCTGGCAAATATATCTGCCTGATCCTATGGGCTATATGTGCATCTACACAAAAGATCTTTCAGATGAATTGAGCCACTGCTCTACCTTCATCTGAGAAATCTGAGGCATCTGTTTGCATGTAACGCACCTTTGCACACCACCACGCAGTGGAGGTAACCATTGGCGATTATAGATGCAAAAGCTAAAGTAGATTTATTTTGCCTTAGAAACTGCCCATGCTCCAACTGATTAGCCCCTTAAAATTGCACTTAGCTGCTTGGAGAACACCTCAGCTGGGCTTTCTACAGCATTTGCCACTATAAGTAAAATCTCCTAATCCTTAATAGTCTTGTACACCTTGACAGCCCCATAAGTATAGATGCAGCATTAAGCCCCCAATTAAAACCACATCCTTCTTCATTAAAGTAAGCAAATTTACACCTAGTATTATGGATAGTCAGTTCTCCTCCATTATTCCTGCCAGCCTGATTGACATAGGTATCCTGAGGCAGTGTACCAATTGCCTCTTGTATATTGACAACCCACTATTCATAAACCACTCAAGCTCAAATTGTGAGAGATGCATATGTACTAAGAATTTGGAATCCTTACTCTCTCATCCACAGAACAGTGACACTGAACAGGTTGTCAGCCCACATACTACATCTCCTGCACAAACCATGCTCTTAATGCATAAAACATCATATGCGGAGGTACTCACCAGAAATTTACCTAAACAGCAGAAAACTCAGAAACACAAACATGCTACACCTAATACTGTACCTACAGCACTCAATACACAGAAAACCACAAACATAAGTGTCTCACCATACAAGCCCCTAAAGCAAAGCACATCCAAACCAAATTTTTTGGTCATAGGTGACTCCATAGTGAGACACACAAATGTCCCATTCCTACCATTAGGACTCCATCATCGTTCATGTTGGTGTGAATGACTTGAGATATGCCTCACTGGACTATATGAAGAGAGACATGATGAAGCCCTCTGAATATTTGTCTCAGGCACGTATGTTCCTAGCTACAAGAAGCATACTACCTTCACATAAGATGATACCACAATATAAAAAAAATTATTGACTTCAACAATTGGCTTAGTACCTGTCAGCCTAGGATGAAATGGTAGATAGAACATGCTGCTTTGCCAGAGATGGCCTTCATATGTCACCTTGAGATTTCAGTTAATGGCTAAGGCTCTTGCCTCCTCCATAGTGCCTTTTTAGGCAATGTCACAACAACAACATTCCCGATGTAAAAATATCTTCAAAAAGCAACCTCAAGGTTATGCTGCTAAACGTTAGGAGTCTAAACCTAAAACTGCACTCACTGGAAGCAGCCCTTACCTTAGAAGATGCTGACATCAGTGCAGTCACAGGGACTTGGCTGAAGGTCACAGAAAGCACCCTGATCATATCAGGTTATAATGCCTTCCAGGCATTCAGACCACAAACTGAAAGTGCAAGAACTAAAGGAGGTGGAGTATCAATATTCATCAAAGATAAATACACCTCTAGATTGGTTAAACAAAATGATTCCCTCAAACTGTTCCAGGTACAATTGACTGCAGGTAAGACCCCTCTCCAAGTTATATCTAGTTATAGGACCCCCTCCATGAACCAGGATACCCACACTGCATACTTGGATCTACTTGAATCATTCAAGATACAACCAAACACCCTGGTTTTAGGTGACTTTAACTACCCATCCACAGATCGGGTAAATTATACATGTACTAACACACTTGCCCAAAGGTTCTTCGACCTCATCAACTCCAATACTCTCCAACAGTTGTTTGTCACCCCCACAAGGGGCTCAAACTTTCTGGTTCTGGTGTTCACTAACATGGGTGATCTTTGCACCACCCCATGTGTGCAGCCCTCCTTAGTGAGGTCTGATCATAAATCAGTCTCATTAGAAGTAACAATAACATCTGACACATCATTTGTAGCAACTAGACTAAAAAAACTTCTCCAAAGCCAATTACAACCTAATACGTGATGGCATTAATTGTTTCATAGCCCCTGCCCTCACTGATGACATGGACACCTATACTGGGATTTACACCAATGACCTGTATAAATATCTATACAAATGTATTGACTCAGCTGTACCTGATAGGACGAAAACAAGATCCACAAGAAAGAACAATCCTGCCTGTTAGACATTCACCATTAACAGGTTACACAAGAAAAGAAAGAAATTGCTGTCCAAGAGCAGGAAGGAACAGTCTCTGATTTGGAAGCATTCCCTTCTTGGCTTAAAATAGCAAATAAGACACTTTGTAAGGCATTCTGAAGTTAACTACAATTCCAAATTAGCCTGTTTTGCTAAAGATAACCATAAGGCCTTCTTTAGCTGCATCAGAATTCTTAAAGGAAAACCCAGATCTGTGCAGAAGTGGTTCTTAATGGCACCACATGTACTGAACTCACAGAAATATCCAACTGGCTAGCAAACAGGTTCAGTGAAAACTTCTCTACCCTATCCTCACCAGATATCCTCCAAAGCATCCTTACCACCTGCCCTACACCTAGTATTTCCAAGGATTAGGTCATAAACGATCTCTCCAAAGCCAAAACCACAGTCAGTATGGGACCTAATAATATCCCAGGCTGCATTCTAAATGGATTAAAAGAGATACTAGCTGCACCACTGGTTACTATTTTTATCTACAGTCTAAGCACTGGTTTTGTTCCTGCTGAGTAGAAAACAGCAACTGTCATCCTGTTACATAAAAGAAGTCCCTCCACTGACCCTGGGAACTATAGATCCATAAGCCTGACCAGCCTAATCTGCAAGGTTATGTAAAGAATAATCATGGACCTTAGCAACAAAGATATAGGAGACCTTCAAATGCTCAACCCAATCTAGTTTGGCTTTGTTAAAGGCAGATCCTGCCTCTTGAACTTGGTGGACTTCTTTGAGACAGTCACCAAAGCCTGGATGAAGGCAGATCTGTGCATATGGCATACCTGGACCTGGCCAAGGCCTTTGACACTATTCTGCACTCAGGCATCATTGATAAACTCACCCAACTGGAGACCAACCCATATATCATCAGGTGGTTTGCAAACCGGCTCTCCAATAGAATGCACACAGTCAAAATAGGTGATTCTATCTACACCAGCACACCCATAACCAGTGGTGTTCCACAGGAATTGGTGCTGGGGCCCCTGTTGTTTGGAATCTACTTCTCGGAGGTGTAGGCTAAAACAAAAGGCCTATGGCTGACACAGTTTGCTGATGATTGCAAACTGGGTGCAGTCGAGCCCCCAAATAATGTCAACATCCTACAAGAGGGACTTACACAGACAAACGACTGGTGCCAAAGTCATGGAATAAAACTCAATGAAAGAAGATGCATTGTCATCCCCTTCAGCAAAGGCAATGTCCCTGCAGATTACCACATTAATAACAACACCCTAAACACTCAATCAGCGCTAAGAGATTTGGGCACACAGGTTGACAGCAACCTTTCCTTAACTACCACATCTCCACAATGGTAAAAAAAAGACCTTCTACATCTCCCACCTTATGAGTAAGGGCATTGTATCCAGAACAAAAGAGGTTATAACCCCAATGTACTCCTCACTCATCAGGCCAATAATAGAGTACAATGCTACCATTGGTATGTACCTTACCAGGTACCTAGAGCAACCGGAAAGATCTCAAAGGTTTCTTACAAAGAAAATTCAGGGTCTTCAGCATATGTTATATGTTGACAGACTGAACTCACTGTTGCTATAGTGTGTCTTACAGACTACTCAGAGGTGACCTCTGCCTTGCGTATAAAGCAATCTTAGATCCTGCTCTAATAGAAATGCTGCACATTCATAAATCAAATAATACAAGATGCAATCACTCTAGGGAACTCAACCTAGTTTGTAATATCTACAGGATTTGATGGAGAGACAGATAAGTCTCAAAGAGGTTGCCTGTCCTCTGGAACAAACTTCCAGTTCAGGTGAAACAGAGCCATTTGATGACACTATTTAAGTAGAATTTGGATGATTAGATGGGAACCCACAAATTCACCCCGCAAGTTTCACCTGTGTCCCTCTTGAAAAGGGGCAGTAGTTTTTTGACTTAGTTCCACTTAATACATTGAAATTCTTGGGAGCAGGGGTTGTACTTGGCTAGGCTTGTAAGCACCCTAGGGCCATTAGCCTAGTAACCTCATATGATTCTATGATCCTATGAATAACAAATGCATTAGGTATATAAAGAGATTTATTGGCTTGCTTTGAGTTTATGCAAATCTTTGGTTTTAGTAGTTAGCAGATTCTCAATTATCCTTAAGAAGTAGTTTTTCATTGATTCACTGGCTTTAGATCACTCGATGACTTTTATTTCCCATTTATAACTGTAATTAAACTTCCAACACTCAAGGATGTTTTCTCTAAGCAGTAGCCTAAACAAATAATGACAGTTCATCTATCCATCCACCATGTTTTTTTATCTTTTGTTTTTCACTTTTCTTTACCTTTTTAATGAGGTCAGTGCATAATATTAAATAATTCCTAATTCACAACAAGATCCACTAAGGACACTGAGTGATGCCTGAGGGAAATACTCGGATATATTAATTAGAGCTGACATTATTGTCTGTGCTAGCCATTTTGAATACTGTAGAATTTTTGGGCATCTCTTTCATCATACACAGCATATTTAACTATTCAGTGAAAGACTTATGTAGTAAAGTTTGTGTAACATGCACATGCTATAATACAAAAGTAAAACTTTGAAGCCTAAAATGTCAGAAGGTTGTGAATTATGTCCACGTCGTGTACATTGACACATATTTTGGTACTGTAGTGTGACAAAAGAGGAGTGCTCACTTCTGATGTTCTGTCCTTCATGTAAGATCTTAAATTGGTAATAGTGCAAATATTCAATCCTCTTCTGAGTGAATCCTGAGATATGCATTCTCTTTCATTCAACGGGTTTGTATCTGATTTCCTGGGTAAAGTGGGGGTAATCCTGTATTCTCCGGTTGCAAAACCTCAGAGCATGTTAAGCAATGTGAGAAATTGAAGTCACCTGATGGAAATGGCTAAGTGAATTATGTGATTTGCTTAACTCAAGCACACAAATAAATGCTATTATACTGAAGTTTAATCTCCATCAAATATTGTTTTTTTCAGTAGGAAAATAACGATGAACTTAATATTTCCATAATTTGCATTTCAAAACCTGAAAATATATTTAAGATATTATCAGTGTTATTTCCACAATACTATATTTGCAAAGTTCAGTAATACTGATAAAAGTAATTTCCCATTGGAGTTTTTCTTTTAATGCCATTTTTTAAATAATGTTGTCATTCTTCATCTTTGATGAATGCATTTAATCTCTTCTCTCATTACAAAACAAAATTCCACATCCCCCTGACATTTTTTTTTCATTTATTCATATTACTTTCATTTCATTTTCATTACTCCCATCTTCAAAATATTCATACATTTCATGCCCTTAATTTTTAAGCTTGCTTTCATTTCATTTTCCCTTGCAACTTAGACCAAACTTCTTTAACGGTTTCTCTTTCTAAAATATTCCCAGGCTTCATCACATTATTACAGCATAGATAAACAGAACTTTGTTTTCAATTAGTCTTACAATCATTTGAATTGTTACTGCTAGATTTACATTTGCAACATCCAGAAGAATGAAGTTCACTTTCTTTACTATTTTTTCTTCTTGTTGTTTTAGTTATGTCTTAAATGTAAACCACGCTACCTATTATTAAAAAAAAAATCACTACTTCTTTATTTTTTTTAATGTCCACTGAAATCATATTTACCTTTTAGCTCTGTTACAGATTCTTTAATATTTCCTTTAGAAATCAGTTATGCAAATTTGTATTCATTTGCTTTTCATTCAAATTCCTTTCTTCTTTTAATAAATTATGCAGATTACCATTAAGTACACATTTCAACTTTTAGACAAAATATAACATCGCAGTAGCCAAACAAGATACCACCAACTGTACAATGTTTATTCTCCATCCTTTTTCAGTTCTATTCTGGTAAAAATTATACAAGTTCAATGCATGATTCAATCTCCAATAACCCTGAAGTTGTTAAGCAAACTTTTTTTACTCAAACACATTTTATAGGCATTCCACAACCTAAGTATTTCTGCATATGTCCAGGACATTCACTGTTCTCTGCCTGTTGCGTCCTTCTACCAAATTAAGTCCAATATGTCACTGTAACAGTAAATCATAATATTTAAAAATGTTTACTTGAAATCTTAATATTTCCTTAGAATTCACTACTTGCAGAAGTTTTACATTTAAACTCAACATAGCCTACCTTTCAGAACATCTCTTCCTTTTCATCTGCAATAAATATATCTGTCCTGTTCCACTTCAATAAACACACAACACCGAATGGCATTTGACAACCTCTATTAAACTTCCATAAACATGATTGTTAATCAATAGTTATAAATTTCAACCAAAACATGACAGGTGATAAAACCCATGGAAGACATGAAATAACCATAAGGGCAGCGCAACTACAAACCCTTGATAAGCAGCGTCTCCCACTTGCTCACTTATCCTTGCACTGAGGCAGCATTCACACTCACCTTCAATTTATTGAATTACACCACCATCCATATAAGCAGCTCAGCTTGCTTATTAACTTGTCCACCAGAGCAACCGCTCACTTTCCTTCCAAACTTATTGAAATGCACATCTGTCACCAGAGGGGGAACAGAAGAGGGTAAACTTGCCCCTCTTCTCCGCCTTCCCCACTAAAATACACAAAATCCCTGCTAATAAAAAAGGGGAGGGAGGGCAGCAAGTTCACACAAAAATGTGACTCCTACTTTCATTGCACTTGACAAAACCCTCTAATCCCCTCCCTATTCTTACCTCATTTCCTCCTAACATCCCTCCCTCACATTTAACCCTGTCTTACCCTTATTCTTTTAATCCCTCCTATCACATGTATCTAACACCACTGAAGATGTCCCAGGACAAAAGGGTCTGTTCGAAACCTCATTTGTCCTGTTCCACTTCAATAAACACACAACACTGAATGACATTTGATGACGTTTATTAACTTCCATAAACATGACTTAACCAATAGTTATAAATTTCAACCAAGACATGACAGGTGATAATAAAACCCATGGAAGACATGACATAACCATAAGGGCAGCGCAACCAGTCACCCTTGATAAGCAGCGTCCCCCACTTGCTCAATTATCCTTGCACTGAGGCAGAGTTCACGCTCACCTTCAATTTATTGAATTACACCACCATCCATATAAGCAGCTCAGCTTGTTTATTAACTTTATCCTTGCACTAACAAGGCAGCGTTTACACTCACCTTCAATTTATTGAATTACACCACCATCCATGTAAGCAGCTCAGCTTGCTTTAACTTTATCCTTGCACTAACAAGGCAGCGTTCACGCTCACCTTCAATTTATTGAATTACACCACCATCCATATAAGCAGCTCAGCTTGTTTATTAACTTTATCCTTGCACTAACAAGGCAGCGTTCACGCTCACCTTCAATTTATTGAATTACACCACCATCTATGTAAGCAGCTCAGCTTGCTTTAACTTTATCCTTGCACTAACAAGGCAGCTTTCACGCTCACCTTCAATTTATTGATTTACACCACCATCCATATAAGCAGCTCAGCTTGCTTATTAACTTGTCTGCAAGAGCAACCGCTCACTTTCCTTCCAAACTTATTGAATTGCACATACATCAAAAGAGGGGGAACAGAAGAGGGCAAACCTGCCCCTCTTCACCCATCAACCTGACCAGGTTGTTCCCCCTCTTTTCACCAAATCTTCCATCCTAAGGCCAAATATCATTCGGTATACCCATTTCGAAACTTCAGCTAGAACATAAGGACCAGCCCTCATTTGCAAAGAAACACAGCAGACTATGCCTTTCTTAAGCTTCCCTCATAGAGAGTATCCAAATTCTGAACTATTCCCTAAAACACCTGCATACCTGAAAAACCCACTATCCCAAACCAATGTAAAATCATCTGTACTTCAATGAACCCAGATAAAGTAATATGTACCCCACCCGATCAACAAAAGTCATTACCTTTCACCTCAGTTTTCTGCAAGGATTGCTCCCTCTACTGACCTCTACAACCTCACTGCATACCACTCTGATTATCAAAACATCTCCTGCAACCGATGTATTCAGCTCCGCAATGACATCAAGGGCATTATAAAACCATGCGAAGTCAACTACATGCCATCATGCCACATTGCAATCACATGTATCACCCATTCCAGTAATAACCAAATGTGCTCCCCTTAATGCCAAAGCAATAACAATTCTAATGATTCCCATCACTACCAACCAAATTAGTATCATTAACTCCTGTTGTCTAGCAATCCCACCATCACATTATCTCTTACAAGCAATAAAACAGCTCAATAGTCATCATGGCATTCTAGCAACTCAAAACAAGCTATACCATTTTGTTATTAAACCAGATTGCATACCATCATACCAATGAGATCTCTTTAATGCAGGTGCAATATCAATCCAGACATTAAAGCAACTAGCCTTACAACATGAAATGATTAAACAACCATCATCATGGTGTTGTTCAACCATCAGCCCTGTAATTCCATATTGACAACTGGAAACAATCAATAGTCCCCCAACAACCCCAATGAACCTCCTACACCAGCTAACACAAAACACCAAAAGTAAAATAAATACTCATTGTCCCTTCAATCATCCTCCCCCACACAAGCCACTGACTCAACCCTCCAGCTTATAAACCTTATCACATACATAGCCAAAGTGAGGAAAAGGGCCAAATGACTGAAAGAAAACCTTTAGTTCCAACCTGATGTTAACCCAATGCCCCCTAAAAATCAGACAAAGGCAATCGCCAACCAACCTTAACAGCAGCCCTGTCATAGATAAGAACCTTTCTGTCATTCTTCCAACTATCCAATACGAGAGTATGACCTAAGAACCATCCTTGCCCTTGCTGGCCCTCACATTTCTGTAATGATTAACACAGCCATAACAAATGCCACAAATACACCCCCAAACCTATAAATATATAATCAAAATACAAATCCCTATAATCCACTCTATCTATACGCCGCAAGGGCGTATAATGAAAACCCAGAAGTACCCGGTGAAACCCACACAAATGCAAGGAGGGCATGCAAAGTCCAAACAACTGCCCCTCCCCCTGATAATCGAACTGGAAAATAATTCTAGCTGTGAAATGACACAAACCGCTGCACCACTGCATCCTATGAAGTTTAAATAGAACTCTTAATCCTACCATGTATTATACATTATCCTGCATCACAAATCAGACAAGGTCATAAAACATTAATACTTATTCCAGAGTAAACAAAATGTTGGTTATGCTTCATCATCCTGGACAGCCACGAGGTTCTTCTTCTTCTGGATCACTGTGCTTGCCTTTACTCCCATCCATTTCTGATTACTCACTCAGTGACCCCACTGCTTAATCGACACCAAAGCATGATCATCTGTTAACTCACTGCATCTCATCATCTGTTAACTCACTGCATCTCACCACTGGAACTTGGCACACCATCATCTACAAGGAAAAGGACAAAATTAAACCCTTTAATAGGAACGAGAAGGCTCCACATTATACCCACCTATTCCAAACTGCAGCCACAGCATTCCAAAACCCCCATCTACAAGAAAGAAAAGACATTTAAAACATCCAAAATACATAACACATTCTAAGACATCTTCAAAGACAACCTATCCTGCCAAACTGGGCAGGAATGTACCACTGACATTCCCATCTATGACAAAGCAGCCATAAGTGAAGCAGTGCTTCCTATGATCCTATCAAATACCTAAGATAAATTTAACTACCAGTGGAATATATTAAAACCTCACAGCTGAAGAGACCTATCCCTATCCATAAACCAGGTAACTTTACAATTCCAGACCACCAAAGTTGTTGAACATGCTACACCTAAAGAAATCCAAATCCCTCAATGCCACACACTCCAGGGATCTAAACCTTGCCATCACCATGAACAAAAATTGCTGGAGCGATAGGTTCCTGACCCAGAGATTCCCCATACTCTGGAATAGACTGTCCATACATGTCAAATGTAGTAAAGAAACATGGGAGGTGCAGGAGGTCTCACCCCCCCCCCCCACTAAAGCAATTCCTGGTTACTACTGGACAAAGGGGAGTCATTCTAGTACTTAGTTCAAATGAAAACCTGCTGATGCAAGGAAAGGACTGTCATTTATTTTACCTTAATACCCATAGGTCTTTATGGCAGCCTGATATCACTCGGTGGATTGCCATATGTGTGTGAAAGTGCCTCCCAATGAAATACAGCAGCCCAGTTCACCATTACATCATTAACATGCCAATATTCCTCCTACAAGCTTAGAATGTTAATAAATAGGTCCTGCGCTAGCATGATGGGGTATGAAATCTGAAAGTCAAATGTGTCACTATCTTCCAGCTTTAGCCATTAATGATTTGCCACTAATTGCCAGAAAACCACCGAGGCACGAATCTGGACACTCCATGAAAATCTGCACAATTGAGAGGCATGAAATATGACAGTGTGCACAAACATCAAACACTCAGCTGTAATGAAACTGGCCCGTCTTCTGGCAATGGAATGTGGGAAACAATCACCTCCCTGCCAACAGACATAAAACAAAATGCATGTCACAATTCGTCATTTGGCAAGTAAGTTTACCCAACTTCAGTCAACACACACTGCGACAAACTAACAAATAAAATCTTTAGCTATGTCTCTGTAAAATTAGTTTACTGCTATTCACTTGATTAGGTTTGCTGAGAAGTTTGACTGGGACAATACATCCATCTTCCGCAGAGGCCATAGGAAGAGAAAAAAACTCCTCTGCAGAGAAAACAGTTATTGAAAGACAACATCAAACAATCAGCAAGTGAAATCCACCTTGGGAGCAAGCATATATAACTTTACAAGCATTAATTCAGATTCCGGATGCACTCCAAACTGCATGATGAACCTCAATGTGTATTGTTCAAATATATTTCATATAATTATAGTTAGTATTTCAAGAATGCCTCCAAGTGTTAGAACATCCACCGCACAACCCCAAATGATGCAGAACCCTGCAGATACCTGAACCACAAAACACAACATCGACCGCAATAGTATCACATCAAAAAGACACGTTAGTAATTGCAACCATAAAACACAAAAGGAAAAAACCTTGTCAAAACTATGCAACATAAAAAACCCATAATGCAGCACACAAGACAACCAATGGCATAAAGACACCACATTCATTCACAAAAACACAATCCAGCACTCTTGTTTACAACAGTGCTATCAGAACTGAGCAACCAAAATCCCTACCATCACCTACACACTCTAAAGTACATCAAATATTCTTACAAAATCAAAAAGCACATATCAATCACTTTTACTGTTCAAAACACATCCAACATTGATTGCATTGTAGAGACCCATGTATTCATCGGCTTCCAGTCTCAACTGCCATCTAACTTCTTTCATCTCCAAATCCTCTATATCCCAGCCTCTGGGACATGGGAGAACCCCGAACTCCACATAGCACAATGACCTAATGCATTCCTCTCACACTGCATCACTATAGCAGTCGCACAGCTAAAATAATTGGTGGAACAACACCCAAAAGAGTGACAGATTTAAATATTGCTCATCTAAACCTAGAAGGATGGACATCCAAAACTCAGATATACACCCTCATTTCCCAATTTACCACTTAAGTGCACCACAACGTGAGGCACAACCCTGGATGCACTGCAAAACTCCGCACAGGCAAGAGGGATACTCCTTTACTCCATTCCTCCACCGCGACATCAACAGAACCATGGCAGCATGTTTCTTCTGACAGCAAGTCAGAAGCCAAACCTTATTCCCCCACAACTATGGTCAACAGTACCCCAAAAGGCAACCGCAAGTGCTATGATGCACAGGATAACAATCGGGACAATATCTGGACACCATGAGAAAATTCCTGCCCCCAAAATAGGGATGGTCCTTCAAAAACATTGCTCTTACAAACTCAGAAAGTCGAACAAATAACAGGTTTGCATTGGCATGAATCTACTGCACAGCCTATTCTCTAGGACCAAAAAAAAAAAAAAAACGACGTTATGATAAAGGTCAGAAGTCTGAATCGGAAACATCTGACATTCAATACCCTTGAGAGGTGAGTCTGAGACACATACCTCCCCTGTAAGCCCAGGAAAAGCTACCAATAAAGTGTGACCAATAAAGCACGCCAATGAACGAACACCTCAAAGTGAGCACTGGATCAGCCCACCAAGCACCATGCATCCAGGACCAAACAGCAAGTCATACATGTATATTGGTCTCCCCTCACCCCTGGGTATCTCAAAGCTCACAAAATCAACACCTGCTTTGCACCCCTTTTTCTTCTTTTTTTTTAATATATAATAAAATCTACAGAAAGGGGAAGAGCATGCTGTAACTGTGTGAAAGCAACCCGTAGGAAATAAGACTGAAGAGCAACTCACCAACATTACTACAGATGGCACAATAGGCGCAACTCACCAACATTACTACAGATGGCACAATAGGCACAACTCACCAACATTACTACAGATGGCACAATAGGCGCAACTCACCAGCATTACTACAGATGGCACAATAGGTGCAACTCACCAACATTACTACAGATGGCACAATAGGCACAACTCACCAACATTACTACAGATGGCACAATAGGTGCAACTCACCAACATTACTACAGATGGCACAATAGGTGCAACTCACCAACATTACTACAGATGGCACAATAGGCGCAACTCACCAACATTACTACAGATGGCACAATAGGCACAACTCACCAACATTACTACAGATGGCACAATAGGCGCAACTCACCAGCATTACTACAGATGGCACAATAGGCGCAACTCACCAACATTACTACAGATGGCACAATAGGCTTGCCCCTGTTTCCCTGTTACACCCCCCACGGCTCTCAACCCCACCTCAACCCCCAAGTCAGTGTCACCCAGTCCCCAAACCCACACCCATTTAAAAGAGGATTACTCACCTCTCCCCTCCTGCTAGTCACCCAAGGCCTACCTGATCACCAACCTACCTCAGATCATCATGGACGTGATCCTGCACTTAGCAAGCTCACACCAAAATGGGACTCCTACTTTCATTACACATGACAAAACCCTCTAATCCCCTCCCTATTCTTACCTCATTTCCTCCTAACATCCCTCCCTCAAATGTAACTCTATCCTACCCTTATTCTTTTAATCCATCCTATCCCATGTATCTAACACCACTGAAGATGTCCCAGGACAAAATGGTCTGTTCCAAACCTCATTTTCAGTATTATGGGTGGGATTATAATCCTACCTGATGTCAAAAATGTACTATGTGATGGCCAGGTCCTTTGGTCTCATGATTTGTATTTCTGCTGCCAAACAATAAGAAAGGGGAGAGTACACTTAACAGCATATATAAATATGTACAAATGCCTTGGATTATGATCAACATCTAGTACATCCAAATAAGCTTCAAAGTGAAACTGTGCAGAGCTGAGTTATTATCAATGGCTTCTCAGGACTTCATCCATCACTCTCCAAGCCAGCTGCCGTCTAATGGTAACTTACCAGCAATAGCTGTAACTTTACCAAAGTAATTTTGCACATACAAGGTGTTTCCCAGGAATGATAGTGATTTTATTTCAGTGCTAATGGCCCTTTTTCTGTCTTTAGAGTTACATGCTGCAGCCAAATAGACTAATATAAAACACCAGGAATGCAATTACTGCCAGCTCTGCTAGCACAGTTGATATACAGCCTTTACTTCAATTCAGGTGATCAGAGCCTAATTGGTAGCTTGGATGACTATTAGACATTGCATGTGGAGAACAGGAGTGATAAGGCTTAAATAAGCTCATCTCACCTTGGAGAGGATGGTTGGGGAAAGCCTATCAAGGTATAGGCCTTATAGTAGAACCCACCAGTGCAGGCAATTGATCTACAATTGAACAGGACCATAACTGCATTGTATGTGGTGGCATAAATATCAGATGCAAGGCTCACAGCATGCAACTTGTAAATACTACAAGCATATGAGAAGAATGACAGGGATAAAGTGATGAAGATCCCTAATTGCTGTCTGAATGGCACTTCTCCAATTGGTTCTCACCCATGGGATTGTGTAACAGTACCAAATCTGATGGTCAGTAGGCAGCAGGTAAGAGAAACATAATTACTATTCACTGTCAGAAATTACTATAGCATACTCAATGACTATTATTCAAACAGTACCATTTTGAAAGCCAAAAGCCAACAGTTAATAATTCAATAGTTCTAGAGATTACCTTTATATATAAAAAAAAAAACATCAGCCACTGACTTTTGAAATTCAGTAGTAACATTTTCTGTTTGAAATTAGTACAATTAAATGATACACTTTAAATGATTACTACACAAAAATAAAAAAAAAATCCTCTTTACATCTATGTTTTCCTACATGTAACAACTACCAACAAAATCAACCAAAAGTTATGAAGTTCAGTATCCATCTGACTTTTAAGAACATTCAGTAATGACAGAATTTCCTGAAATAAATTAATATAAAAATAATATTTTGCATATTACATTTAACATTTCTAATGAAAAATGTCATATACAATTATGGTATAAATGTTTGAGTAATATTCTTGCTTGTGTTTGTTACAGCTCTGTCTTTAATGAAGAGGCATTTTTGGCTATTGCAAACAGAAACAATATTTTTATAATTAAATAGAATAAATAATATCTCTCTACATCTTTAACATGAATAATTAGTAAGGACTTGGAGTTGACATATTAACCGAGGCTATGCATCCCATCAACATACACTGCACCTAACCGAGGCTATGCATCCCACCAACATATACTGCACCTCCACTGTAGTAAATAACAGCTATACTGGAATAGCCTCTCACATTAAAGAACAAAAACACACAGCTCCAGAAAACATTAAATAAAATCTGCTGCTTTATAAACTTAGCTCATAGCAGAACACACATCACATCTCATTAGACTTGAATAATGCTCTTCCCATAAGTCTCAGTTGCAATCCAAATATTTTCCACCATCTTCTATAAGCTACTATTTTCTTTTTACCTTCCTCTTACACAACTCCTTAAAACCCAATGAAACTTACTTCTCAGCGAAGAACATTAAATTAAATGCCATCAGAGAATGATCGAAATCCTTCTCCTTAGAATATGGTGGATACAATTTTAACTTACATCGTATCCATAGAACTACTTATCAATATTCAGAACAGTTCCAGCTTTTCTTAATTCAAATGTGCCCAATAAGTATACCGTTTAGATTTAATACAGTGGTGTTACTTCAACAAACTACACTACCATCATCTCACTTTACTCTTTCCTGTTTAAAACCGATCTGGTCTCCTCACTGTTCTAACTCATACAAAAAAATCTTACATTATCCATAATTGCATATAGTTTGAAATTTAGTGAGTGTTATATGCTATTAGGTTTACATTTATTTATTTATTTATTTTATTTGCAGTTGGTTTACCAGAATAGTCCATTGGGCCAAGATGAACCCGTTTTCAATGGAGTCCTGGGGAGAAAAGCTCCAGTAACAAGGTTACAATAGGTTTCACATTAGATTACAATATTTACAAGTGATACACCTTAGAGCATGACATTTCAAGTAGTATAGCTCAAGCAAGGTTACAAATAGGTTTTAGGTTATATTACAATATTTACGAGTGATACAGCTTAGAGCATAATGTTACAGTAGTACAGACAGGTGATGAATGTTGCAGAAGATACATACTGGAAAAGAAAACATTTCTGTATATGTACTGAGAGGTCCTAAACTCTTAGGAAGTATGTAAGTATGACATATTATAATACAGTTCTGTAAAAGGTTTAGTAGAACAAGCAGAGAATGTAGAAGTTAGGAGAGGCAGTAAAGGAAGTTAGCGGAAAGGTGGGGAAAATAGATTGCCAGTGTATATTATGATGGATGAGAGCAGGAGCATTCCCACTGGGATAGTAGATGAGAGTGAAAAGATTTTTTGAATGTGAAGTGGTTAGAAGTGGTACGAATGGATGGAGGTAGGGAGTTCCAGAGACATGCTAGACCATGGGATAGGAGATTTTTACCTGGGGGACGGGTTGGTTTGTGCAATTCTATTAGGTTTTGGTTGTTAGATCTTAGTACTCTGTTGGGTAGGTGCATTTTAAAGGTAGAGGAAAGGGATGGACACGGTAGGGGATTGAAAATGAGTTCATGTGCAAGAGTCAGTTAAGTATAGGTGAGATGACTGGATAGTTCTAGCCATTTTAGTTTGTGGAGAGAAGAACAGTGGTGGCTAGATGATTTGTATCTAGTAGCGAATTTGGTGATTTTGTTGTAACATGAGGAAAGTTGTGTTTTAAGGGAAGATTGTAGGTTAGTTAAGAGTGGGGCTCCATAGAGAAGGGAGGGGATTAAAAATGAGGTAGAGAGATTGATTTTAGTAGAGGGTGTGAGGTAACGATTTTGTTGGTAGAGCATGCCTAATTTTTGATGAGTTTTTTTGATATTTAGTTGTAGGTGGGAGTTGAATTTAAGCTTACTATCGATTTGGACCCCAAGTAATTTAGTCTCAGACACCAATTCCAGAGATGTGTTGTTCTGACTAGTGATAGAAAATGTGTTTGTATTGATAGAGGTGATTTTAGAGGGAGTGAATACCATTAATTTGGTTTTAGAGGCATTTAGTGCTAGGTGATTTTTTTCATCCATTGTTCCATGATTGAGAATGCATCTTGTGTAAGCTTTTGCAGCATAGGGAGGGGATGTGGCAGAACAGATAATAGTTGAATCATCTGCATATTGGATGATATTTGAGAAAGGGATAGAATTACGGAAGTCATTTATGAATATATTAAAGAGGAGAGGACCTAGTATGGAACCTTGAGGAACTCCAGTTGGTGTGACAAGGAAAGAGGAGGTAGCCTTTTTCCATTTTACCGATTGATATCTATTAGATAAATAACTGGAGAACCAGTTCAAAGAAGAGGAGGATAGGTTAAGCTGAGAGAGTTTAGTTAGAAGAAGTTTGTGAGAGATAATGTCAAAGGCCTTAGGAGGGTAGAGACAATATGACCAGAGTCTCAGGCTTTATTTACAGTTTCCAGGAAGGAGAGGAGGGCTGTCATAGTGCTATGACCAGGTCTGAAACCATACTGTGTTGGAGTTAATAAGTGTTTGTCTAAGAGATATGGTAGGAGTTGTAGTTGGATACATTTTTCTAGGAGTTTAGAAATGGGAGATAGGATAGTGATGGGACAGAAATTAGTTGTATTGTTATTATTACCACCTTTATGTAAGGGTATGATAAAGGCCTTTTTCCAGATTTGGGGTACTATGCTTTCGTGGATAGACCGGTTGATTAGAATACTAATGGGATAGGCAATGGCTTCTGTAGCTATGCTAAGAAAGTATGACAGGATGTTGTCTAGGGCATTAGAGCAAGGCTTAAGTTTCTGAAGGAGCTTTTTTTATGGTGGATATGGGTATAGGTTTGAATGAGAAAGGAGAGGAAGGGGTAGAGAAGGTATTAGAGGATGATGATAGTGGAGAAGAAGAGAGTGTAGTAGTAGGAGTGGAGATAAAAGTGTTAGTAGAGGAAGTTGAGGGTGAAATGGAGGGAGTGGTGTTGTTAGAGAATGTCGAGGTTAAGTTAGAAATGGAATTAATGAAGAAAGAGTTAAATTGTGTGGCCAAATCTATGTCAGGAGCATTGGTGTCTGGGCTGGGGTTGTCTATTTTGCCGGGATTGATAAGGGTAGCGACTCCTTTCCAGAATTTCTGAGGGTTTGTTTTATTGCTGTTTTGGAGTATGGAGAAGTAATTTTGTCGGTCAGTGATAATAAGCTTTTTACTTTATTTCTAAGTGTTTTATATTCGTTATGAATGAGGGGAGACTTATTTTTCTGGTAAAGTGCCCAGATTTTATCTCTGCGTTGCATGGTTACTAGAGTATTTTTGGTTAGCCAAGGGGCAGTTTTGATTTTTATTCTCTTAGTACGTAAAGGAGCATGGTAGTCAAGAAGGTTTAAGAAGGTTGAGTTGAAGTGGTCAACAGCATTATCTAAAGGTAGAGTTTTTAGAATGTTCCAATTTATTGCTTTTAGGGAGTCAGAAAAGGTTATAGGGTTAAAGTTTTTTTGGTTGTGAGTAGTAATATAATTATGTGTTTGGTGTATGGGTGAAGGGATTTGATATGTGAATGTGGGTATATGCATATGCCACTATGCTATAATATTACACATACCAAAATGTTTGTACTTTTGTATATGTAGGGGGGAATTTAATAAAGCCTACATGGACTTTTTTCCAGGTAGGCATCATGACACACTGCTTACACAAAAGTAAGCAGGTTTGCAATCCAGTAAACAGAGCTGAGTGGCACGCACAAGCATGCCGACATAGAAGTATCTGTGACATGCAAATCACCCCATAAGCAGGTAAATTGCATGCAAATGAAGGAGGTAGAGTGATCCAGCAAGCAGATAGGCAGTCCTGCAGACCCTGTATTGGTGTCTGTAGTATACACAGAAAAAATTCCATGTACAGGATGTTAAACAGACAACAGGGGCAATAAAAGTGGAGTTAGGACAGAAACAGCATAGCAGACACATATATGTGCAAAACTGTGCACAGTGTGATCGCAAATGTATGGGAAAAAAGTTAAAATAATTTTATTTCATTTATTGGTCTGGATATGTTTGCACAGTACGCTGCAGTGCGCAAACATGCAGTGATGAAAATATATTAAAAAAAAAAAAAAAGAGTTGAAAAACCAAATGTAATAGTATGTCACAGAAATGTATTATAGGACCCTGCATGGAGTATCTATAATGGTGGAATGGTGCTGTTGCTAACGAGGTAGGGCCTAGAACTGTGTAGTTTCCAGGTTGTGTGCATGGACCCTATACAAATGAGTTGGGGTTACTAAATAGCACAAATGGGTATCCATGTCCACATATCCCTTCAGTGTAGGCTCAGAACCATGTCAGTGTCAACAAAAGAGGTAGACGACATCATTGGAGGTGTGTGTCTGAGGACTTGTAAGCTCATTGGAGCTCAGTTGCACCTGTTTGCATGGCACCTCTGTGCTCAGCAGGGGGGGTGTACACTGGCTTT
This sequence comes from Protopterus annectens, assembly GCF_019279795.1. Classification (NCBI taxonomy): domain Eukaryota; kingdom Metazoa; phylum Chordata; order Ceratodontiformes; family Protopteridae; genus Protopterus; species Protopterus annectens. The sequence goes on along the minus strand of NC_056748.1, from coordinate 110,665,454 downwards.
TAAGCTTTGTTTACTTTTGGGACCAGTGTTTCAGCATGTTTGAGAGGCACACCACCATGCTGCGTGTGCCCTTTCAGGGGGGGTGTACAGTTACTGCTGAGCTTTGTTTACCTTAAGGCTGCTTGTTTCCACATGTTTGCATGGTGTACTGCAATTTTGAATGTATCCAAAAGCTAATGATATTAGAATTACTGATTCACTTAAACTTCAGTGATTAAACATTCTTGATGTACTTGGCAGGTGGAATTTGTCACAGGTAGCCAATCACACAGCCTACACCTACAGCAGAGACCAATAAAGGTTGCATACATCCTACACTCTGATTTCTCCCCCAAACTCTGCACCAGTGGAGTACAGACTTGGGAATTTTAACTGAAGGAATGCTAGGGGCTGATGCAGGTCTGCTACATCTGTATGTGCTAGATGCTGAGGTCAGTGCTGCTGCTGCTGTTGCTGACAATAGGCCTAGACTGAGAAAGAGAAGAGTGTTCCTGCCCAGGGTATCCTTCCAAGAGCTACATGAGGTGGAGATTGTAGAGCACTACAGGGTGGACAGGGACATACTACAAGAAGTCACTGAGCTCTGCCACCCTCAAATCAGACCCAGAGCCAACAGAGGGGAACCCATTCCAGTGGACACAAAAATATGTGTAGCTCTAAGGATACTAGCCACAGGTACTTTCCAAAGGCCAACTGGGACATGATGGGGGCCTTGCAGGCATCAGCATCCATGGTACTCCACCAGTTCCTGGATGCTATGCTACCTCATGCCAGTGAGCACACTTATTTTCCCCTCACCTTTGAGGTGAGGGCCAGTGATATGCAACACTTCTACCATGTAGTACACTACCCTGAGGTACTGGGTGCCATAGACTGTACTCATGTACCCATCAAGGCACCATCCAGTGAGCAGGTTAGAATCTACGTCAACCACAAGGGGTATCACTCGATCAACTGCAAGGTTGTGTGCAATGCCCAGGGCATTATCATGAATGTGTGTGGTGGCAGCC
>NC_056748.1:110629444-110659444 GCF_019279795.1 Protopterus annectens | reverse complement strand
CTGAATGTCTTCACTCTCTGACTGTCCAATATCTGTTGCCTCTAGGAACTGGGTATGTGTGGGCTTGCTGACTGTGTGCGGAGACAATGGGGGCATAAGAGGGATGCCATCCTCTGGGACAGATTCAGCCACCGACAACCCCACCTGTGCCTCACTATGGTCACCATCATCATCAGAGTCTGATGAGACACTGACATCAGGTTGTGAGGGGGACAGACTCCAATCCCCCCAGTCACCTGTGAAAACCAAGGTAAAAGCAGTGTATTACAACCTGCTCTTTTATGTATGGTACTCCACACTGACTCATACAAATGAGGATCCACAACTGCAGTACCAGTCTCTCATCTACTCATCTCTGCTCTCATGCAGAACAGACAACCTAACAACAGCATACACATGCAGGTCAAAGCCTTTATAACATAGGTTCATAGGTTCATAGGTTTATACTAGGCTATCTGCCCTAAGGAATTTATAAGCCTAGCCCAAAGTTATGTGGCTTACGCCACCCCTTATGTTAGAAATAATGTGCCCATTAGTTTGTTGTGCCTCTGTCCAGCAGTGACACAGAGATGATTCCCAGGGTAAACCTATGATCTCCCATCCACCGGTCAAGATTTCTCTTGAACAGAGCCAGCGAGGTGCTCTGCCTCACATGGACAAGGATTTTATTCCACAGCATGGGGAGTCTCTGGGTGATAAATCTATCCCTCCAGCACGTCCTATTTATATCCGTGCTAAGGTTTAAGTCACTTGCTCTAGTTGTTCTGGTGGATTTGGATTTTTTGAGGTGGAGCATGTCCATTAATTCCGGGTTGGTCATGGCCTTGTATGTCAGGCACAGGTCACCTCTGAGCAGACGGTATACAACTGAATAGAGTTGGAGTTTCTTCAGTCTGGCAGTATATGACAGGTTTTGGAGTCCCTTTATCCTTTTGGTGAGGAACTTTTGGGGTCTCTCCAATTACTGCAGGTGTCGGGTGAGATACATCCCGAATGGGGCATTGTACTCGATCATTGGTCTGATAAGTGAAGAGTACAGGGGTACATGCAATTCAGCTACATGCAGTTACAGTTTCCAATAAAGTTTATCTGTACGATATACAATATGACACCATACATGATAGAACTATACATAAAACCCAGTGTACCTATCTTGATGATGACATGCTAGTATTAGTGTCACTGCCTCAGGTATGTAACATCTACCTTTTGTGTTTGAACAGGCATCTTAGATTACCTTCCTCATGTATAACAGGTTGCGTAGTCGCTCACAGCTATAACTGCAAATGTATTAATATTCATTCAAATGCACACCTGTAATTACCCAGTCTCTGAACTGTAGTCAGCTGTTCCAGAATGTTACACACAAATATTGTAATCTGGCTAAGCACAATATTTGTACACAGGGCAATATAGCAGCTCTTAACTTTCATAGGGTATGTATGATTGGTAAAATAGTAGCATGCTTACCAGGTACAGGACCATGGGCTTGGCAACTCCTGACAGACCTATGCAAGGTGAGGGAGAGGTGTTGTCAGTACCACCATAATGTGCAGCACTATGGGTAATATGTGCATATATCCACTTGTACATTAGCCACCATTACTGGCTGTATTGCATAGATTCAGACTATGTGTGCAGAACTGAGGTTAAACCCCAACCTCCAATTTAGATATACCTGACACCCATGTACAGGTTTGTACAGCCTATCACTATGACTGATACAGTATTACATTGGTGAACACAGTAAGCCTACCTGAATGGTCCTCTGCTGTGGCGACTGGTCCACCCACCTCGACAACGTATGGTGTGATGGATGCCAGGGAGCTGTTGTGTGTTCCTAGGTTCACCAGGAATTCCTCTGTGCCTGAGAGTGGTTGTTCTGTTGCAGACCCTCCACCAGTGGTGGCACAATACCTGACATTAGTTGCCCTTTGTTGTGCTGCATTCAGCATGTCTGTGGACAGTGTCGGACCTGCTCATAGGTCCTGCCCTGTTGGCCAGTCTGATTGACAGTCCACACAAGGTCTGCCCACAATGCTCCCCACAATTCCCGATTATGCTTCCTCCTGGACAACAGGATCTGATGGTGCTGTCTCAGGCCATCCACTATTATGCCATTCTCCGTATCTGAGAAGAGGGGATATGTTCTGTGCTACATGGTTCCTGAAAGACAACAAAAGGGGAACACATTACCGGGCCAGATACATGGACGTCCACTATGTAAAGATCTAGCACACTGGCCTGGACTATCCACTGCTCCCACACACGTCATACCCTGCAGTCTGGAAATACACTATGTGTGTCAATCCCACCAAGATAGTAGCAATACTGGAGTATGTCCCTGTGTGCCATGACAGAATCTGCTGTATGTTCCTGCGCCCAGCACTGCAGTCTACCGTGGTGTGCCCCCTATGGGCAAACTCCCACTAATATGTCATACGGCCACTACCAGACAAACAGATCTGTGCTATTACAACCACTATATGGGGAAAGTCCAGCAACACCAGTGTGCCACAATGACAGACAACAAATCAAACCTGCTTTAGTATATGTTCCCTGTAGGCATCATACGTCTCAACTATACGGATGTTTTCAGAATGTCAAGATGTTTCCCCTCATAGGTATGGCAATTTTCACACAAACTTGTGGATGTCTGACATATGGCTGGCTAATAATTGATGACTGATGTCAGAAAATAAAGACAGACATCTCAGCTGCAGATGTCATAACCTTCAGAACACAGTTATGGTACTGTAATACCTTTTATTCTTTTCACTTTTTTACTTTGTGTGAGCAATATATAAACAATGTCCCTCATTCTGGGCCTTTGTCCCTCCATTAGTTATGGCTTTAACCAGATATCTTGCTGTAAGAAGTTGACAGGTATGTTAGGCATAACTCTCATCCAAACAGGGACAAATGTCAACAGAATCAGGGAAACATCCAGAGTACATCAAGAACATTCAAGGACACTTTTACAATGTTAGGATTATTTATGTGAGACATTGACAGAATGGGAGGACGTGTATTACTGTACATCATTTGATGTTACAGGAGTGTTCATCCTTACTTATTGTCACTATGTATTACATGCAATTCACTTGCTTTCCTACAACAACCATCTGTTGTAGGAGGGAGTAAGAGGGACCAAGCTAAGATGTGGGTGAAACTCAGGGACAGTTGAGAGGCATACCTGTAGCTGTTGGATAGCAGAGTATCAATGATATGTCATCACCATACAGCTAAGACAGGCTTACTGCTGTAATCTGGTCCCCATACCTCCATCCTCTCATCTGCATCATGTTTTAGGAAGAAATCATTCACATAGCTGGTGGACTGCAGTACCCCTATGTTGAACTTTGCTTCCAGTACTCCTATGCAAACACACTGTCTGTGTGAGTTAAGTCACATGCAGACTTGTTCCCCATAACCAGCTGCTTGCTTTTTTATAAGTTCATAGGTTCATAGGTTGGCACTAGGCTATTGGCCCTAGGGCCTACACAAGCCTAGCCATAACAAATCCCTGGTTATTTCTTCCAACAGTATTTACTGCCCTTTACTACCTTTAAGGTACTGCTCATTAGCAGGTAATTGCCTCTGCACCAGTTTGTGGCCCTGATATGCTAATTGCAGCTAAACAGCTGAATTTCCCTATCATTAGCCAATGGCATGCCAGTACAGTGCAATATATAAGGCATTCATGTAGACCTGGCCTCCTTTATTAGCTGTAAAGATGGACATTACTGAGGTGTGCAGACTAGAGCATTGCAGATGGTAGGTACCATAAATGTCAACTGTAGACATTTATGCAGTATGTCCACAGTTTTTGCCTCATATGTGTGTTCAGTGTCGCATGACATTGTGGTCATCTGGCATTTTACTGGCAAACATTGTGGGTTGAGGTCAATAATGAAAGACACATATTTGAGTGTCAGATGTCATAACCATGAGTATATGCATGCTAATGCAATAATTGTTATTCTATCACTTTACTATCTTTATAGGAAAAAACTCTAAAACATGCCCTGTCTATGGGCCTGTGTTCCCCCATTAGTTGTGGCTGTGTCCAGATTCCTTGTTCTAGGGCAGGGAGTTATGCTAGGTCTGTAGCAGCTACCTGTATATACAGATGTGTGTGCTATAGGGGGAGTGGGAACACTCTTGAGGCAACAAACTGTACATGTAATTGTGGCAGCTGAGTTGGCCCTGTAGTTACAGTGGAGCCAGGGTACCCTTATAGTCCAACTGAGGCATGTGAGTAAGGTACGTCTGTTATGCAACAGTGCCACTAACAGAGTAGTGGGTGGCCTATAGTTATGCTATACAGATATGTACGGTGTGTCCCTACCTGCAGGCCTCTTTGACTTGCAAAACTGGATGCAGCTTATTAATTAGCAGTAAGCTGTGGGGATAGGGATTGCATGACTCAGATATTACTTGTTGTCTTCGCAATAAAGACAACCTTGGAACATGCAACAATTGTTGGAGTATATAGACCACCAAAGTCAAGTGCTGATGACCTAGAGGAATTCATGCATTTCTTGCATGAAACACAGGAGGGAAGAATAACATTAGCTGGGGACTTAGATTTACCAGAAACAGACTGAAATAATATTGATTCCACAATGTTAGTCAGGAAATTATTCACAGTGTATATTCAGGAAAACAATTGCTTCAGATTGTAAAAAACCTACCAGAGGATGGATCATCGTGGACATTGTTTGTGTTCCCAAATAAATTACCACCATTGATATGCAGTGATCATGGTGTTATAAAGGTTAATTTGTTGCTATATAATTCTGCAAAACTAAAATCTAAGCCAATGTATAGAAGGTTAATTACAGATTATATGGAAGGAAAACAGTCACTATGTAAAACTAACTGGAGTGAGGTGTTCAGTGGAAAAACTAGAGATAGAATGTGGAAAGTTTTGAAAGAGAAATTGTTTGAGTGCAAAAAAATAAAAAAAAAATGTTTAACATCTAGGCATATAACATCAGGCCGATATAGTTCCATAAGAACAAGATATCTGGTTAAGGTGAGAGACAAAAATATAAAAAAAATGGAAGAGAGGTCAAGCTACAACTTTGAAGTCTGAAATAAAGCTGGACAAAGATTAAGTATAGTGTGAAACAAGATCAATAAGAATTTGAAAAAAAATTATATAAAGATATTGAGTATAACAGGAAACCTTTTATAGAAACTTAAGATGTGGAAGGAGTAAAGACGTACAGATTGATAAACTGTGTGCAGATTCTAAAATGTATTTTCAGACACAACAGATTATAAATATATTTACAAAATCTTATGCATAACAGTTTGGCTCCACAAAAGGGGTGGTAAGTTTTCCTAGTGATATCCAGGTAACCCCAGATACTGGAATCAAATTAGATTATATTTTAAAGAGCTGTGCAAACTGGATCCAAACAAAGCACATGGAGGAGACAGAATTACAAACAATGACCTGAGAGCACTTCAGCAAAAACTTACAGTACCATTATATCTATTACTCATTAGGTCATATAAATATGGGGAGATTCCTCAAGATTGGAGACATGCGCTTATTAAACCTCTCTTTAAGGGAAAGGGGATTAGGACAAACCCAGAGTGATACAGACCCTTAAATAACAGAGAAGGTAATATTGGATCAGTTATTGTCAGAACTGGATTGGTTGGGACTTGAAACCATATATCAGCATGCATATGTTGAAAACAGATCTATTAACTATTATGACCTGTAAGATGATGTTCTATAACAGTATAACAGCTATGAATGAAAAATTTGACTGTGGTGTAATTTATATAGATTTAACTTCAGCATTTGACAGGATTATACACATAACACTGATCAATAAATTAGTACAACTAGGTATTGATGTACTCTTGACAAGATGGGTAGCTTCATGGTACAAATAGGGCATGGCAAGTATCATACAGCAACTGGACAGGACATAATCCTTGGTTACAGTCAGGGTGTCCCACAGGGCTCTGTCCTAGGCCCTTACTTGTTAAATTGTATCTTTCAGAGCTAACTTTTTCATCTGAGGTGTTCTACAGTGTATAAGCAGATGACCTGACATTGGGTAAACTGATTACATGTGCTACAGATAAGGCATGTCTGTAAAAACTTGAATAAATTGACCATTTGGGCATTTGAGAATAATATGCTGATAAATACATAAAAAAAAAACTAAGCAAATGAGATTGCTAGGCATAAATTGAAAGGTGAATATTCAATACAGCACACAGTGATTTAAACTGTAGACTCATTTAAGGACCTGGTTATATGTGTAAATTCAGCGATGAGTTTTTCTAATCATATCACCCAATTGGGTAATGATAGTTCTAGAACTATAGGTTGTATAATAAAGTATAGGAAATCAAAAATAATGAAGTCATTGCGTGTTAGTTACATTAGAATCAAACTTGAGTATGGAATAACAATATGGAAACCCTATAAAAAACAAGGATGAGTAAACTGGAAATAGTTCAATGGAAATATATCAAAGGTATCAATGAATGTGAAAATTAAAGTTATTATGAAAGACTAAAATATCTAAACTTGTACAGTGTCTCTTACAGATATCTAAGAGGAGATCTTATTCAGGTATATAGGGCATTTAGTGATAGGTACATCTGGGAATGTTTGGGGTTAACAAAAAGTACCAGAGAATTATCAGACAACCTATGTAGGAGATTCTATAGGGATGAGAAGTGTACTAATTGGTTCTCTGACAGAGTAGCTGATGCATGGAACAGACTACCAAATTGCATTAAAGCAAGTACTAGTTTAGATATTTTTGAGACTAGCCTGGATACTTATTATGGGAACAAGTGTTTTGGTATATTGGCAATCTAGAAGGGCATTAATGCCTGTGCTTGAAATATGTGTATGTATGTATAATATTACTGAACTGCAACACAAAATTGGATTTGAACCCAAGAAGGATTTGAACCCAGGACTGTGTGTGGCAAAATGTACTGCATGCAAAGCATTTAACAAAGCTACTGAGTCATTACTGCAGGAGATTTATTTGCAAGGTATATGTGCAGACATACAAGCTGACACACATTGTCTGCATCCATCAGTATGTGCATGGCTTTCTATGGCTGTATTTCTGCAACAGGGTCCAAGGTGAACATGTACATGAAGTTGAACATTTCAAAATCTCTCTCAAAAGACACTTATTTGAATCCTGGCTTTGCACATGTAACACTCCAGGTTAATTCTTGACTTAGCATTACTTATACAATTTGGCTGCACATATTAACTCTGTAAACATATCCCTTCTAACAAAACTACTTCTCTATAAGTAGTTACAGTCCTAACTGCAATTCTGACCACATAAGTATTACTAACTATGCATTACTTTGCCTAAGTGATTCTCCCTGCTTAATTTTCTAACTAATGTTATGTTCTTCCACATATATAAATTCAACCATATATTTGTTTATATTCAAGTGTTTAAGGTCTTGTTCTATTTGATACTATGTATATATTTTTGTTTTTACATTTTTATCCTGTATATGTGTTAACACTCATTTTTTTTTTCAGTTTTGTTTATAATTTCTATTACTTGTTGTGATAATTTGTAGGTAAGCTTAAACTGAAGCTTTTCTCCCCAGGCCTCCTCTGAAACTGGGCACTGTCCCAATTGAACCATCCCAGTAAACAAATGTAAAATAAATAAATAAATAAAATAAATGTAGTTGGCCATTGATGCCTTAGCAGGTGTGTTTCAACATGTTGCTAATATAAGGGCACATTTACCAGCTATCACAGGCCTCACTTACTTCCATTATAATGTCTTTGGTTGTCTAGTGGTGTTTTACTACACCAGAGTCCAGGGTATACTCCCATTTTTTCCAGTACTGTGTTTTGTAGTTTAAGACATGCCTAATGACTTTAGGTGCCAATCAGTATGCTTTGCTGAAACACCTGTTTTGATTAAGAGCTGGGTGGTATGGTGGGTTAATCCAGTGTGCTGTAGGTGTGGGGACACAAGTTCAAAACATGGCAGTGATGTTTATTTTGTACAAAATTGTATTTAATTATTAAAAACTCATTTAGGCAAAGCTAAGCAAAGAGGTGAGGCATGCAACTCGGCGCAAATCTGCTCTCAAAAATATAAACAAAAGGGAAAGGGGATGATAGGAAAGTGGTGAAATGGGGACAAGCAGGTGGAAAAACATAGTGAAAGGCAGGTAGACATGCAGGGAGGGTGTAGGAAAGAACCATAGCTATCCATTTCTTGTACAGCAACAGTTGTGCATTTTGACAGGTTTTGTAAATGAATTTGAACTCAAAAAACCCAGAGAGAGGGGTGAGGACAACATAACTGAGTTGTCAAGCCAATTAGACCAAATTAGTGGTGTCGAATGGACATGTGTGTCAAATGGAGAGCTATGTATGGGGTGATTTCTTTTTGGGACAGGTGCCCATTTTTTTTTAAAGGTGAGAGTGGAATGTAGGGGAAGGGACATTGGTATACATGGGGAGGTAAGTTGGGTAGAAGAGGATGCATTTTCAGAAGACAAGACAGCAGATATGGGCAGTGTGTGTGACTTATGAGGGGGGCAAACACTTTGAATGGAGAGTGTGTTGTGGAATTCAAGCCACAAGTGCCTTCAGATGGCAGCAGTATGACTCATGCCCTCTCATGGGACTGTCAGCACTGCTCCTTCACTGCCCTGAGAGTAGCTGTGCTGAAGGCTGGGTAGCAGGGCAAGCCTGACCCACCAGGCTGGCCACTGTGCCCTCAACCTGGCCAGGCAGTGTTCATAGCTCCGGTGAACAATCCTGGACACCATGACTGGCAGTTGATCCCAGGTGAATGCTGACCTTTTGCCACTGCTCCCAGTGGAAGGCCAGGCCCCGTCCTCTGTGGTGGTTCCACCCAATGCCCCAGGTGGTGCAGGGGCAGCAGATGGGGCATCACTAGCCTGGATCCCAGATGTGCTTGGACCCAGTGCCACAGCCAGTTGAGGCAAGGTAGGTGAATCACCCGGAGACAGCTTACCATGATGTGCTGTGGTAATGGAGATATAGCAATAAATAAGTTAGTTATGAACAAAACATTGCTAGCAATAGCATACCAGAAAATTGGAAATAACCCAGCTACATATCTATGCATATAATGTGAAACACAACAATAAATAACAGAACAGTCAATATGTTAACTGCATGGCAGTAACAGTTACGGCATAAGGCAAACAACCTATGTAATTTAACAAGATATGTTAATATGCAACCATTATAATACATAACAATAATAAAACACATGACCCAAAATACAGCTAATATAACATATGCTAATAGTAAACTATAACCAATTTATAGCAATAATAAATAAATGAAGATAAGGGGTGGGTAGAGAGAGAAAAGCAGTCCATTATTAAAATGGCAGCTTATTTCCTTGACAACAATAGTACTATCGACTCTACAAGTCTGTATTTTCTTTATGTGTACAGTGACTACAAGTGTCCTATAGCTGATGTAGCATGTACATACCTCTCAAGCTATTTGCATGGGACACTACGGACCAAGCGGTAACAACTGCGGGTACACACCTCCACAGAACACTTGCACATCAGCTCTAATTCCACATTTATTGCACTACAGACTTTATATTGTATATACTTTAATGTAGTTACTGTTATTGTTTCATATTTTTATTGCACTGTAGTCAGCATTATTCATTTCTTGCAATACTGCTCCAATTCCACATTTATTGCACTACAGACTTTATTGTATATACGTTAATGCAGTTACTGGTATTGTTTCATGTCTTTATTGCACTGCAGTTGGCATTATTCCTTTCTTGCAATACAGCTATAATTCCACATTTATATTACTACAAACATTATTGTATATACATTAATGCAGTTAATACTTTACTCTTTCTAGCTTATTTCACTAAAGTTAGCATTATACATCCATACTCATCACATTCATGGCACAACCTGGCCAAGCATCCAGTGTGCAACTTGACATTGCGAGCCTTCTCACCTGTAGCTGTTGGTAGAGAAGCACACCATTATGCTTACCGGTTTTGCAGACATTCAGATCACAGTTTGTTAAAACACAGATAAAATTACTTACAAACTTGTGGGGCATTCCCTGCCCAAACGTCTTCTACCCAGATGTCCAAGAGTCCCCTCCGTCATCGTTTCAGGTCATAATGGTGGTGACAATACTGCTCACCTGAGTAGGGGATACCAGTAACACTGGTGAGTTCTCTGGTCAGCCAGTCCCAGGCCTCTGCCTTACATGTCAAACCTTGGAAACATCCCTGCAGCAGCCGGTCATCATGTTATTTAACGAGGAGTCCAACCATGACCCTCAACTCCAGAATGCCCCAACACTGCACCAAAAAGCATGCACCTTCACCAGCACCAGCCATAGTAACTGTCAGAGAAAGAACTTCAATGGATTCTGCTGTATTCCTGAATATAAGGATTAATATAGGCTGTTTTCCTGCCCTTACACATCATTGGGCAGCATTAAAAAAATTGCTGCATCACTTAGCAGAGCACAAACAAGTGTAGCTGAGCTGAGAAGCATGAAAACTTGCAGAACCATACTCTTAGAAGTGCACATACCAGCCAAGCAGTGCCGAGCAGTGCACAAACCTTGTCAACCATTACCACGTTTATGCAGTGCTTAGCAGGTCTAAGCACAGTTGAGCAGAGCTTAGCAGAGAGCAGCAGAGCAGCAGAGCCATATATCTATCAAAATTAAATACATATTTTCCCTTCCATGTATTCAAACCCTGGTCCCACTACACATGGGGGTCATAACTCTACTCATTAAGCTATAAGGGTAGTAGGATATCTACTATACCTTCACATATACCACTGAGCTACCTATAAGCAGTTCTGAGCACAGTGCCATGAAAACACACTAAGATACACTTATACACACATTTAAATAAATAATTAAATAAATCAGTTTCTATTTTTAGATGTCAGGCAGGTGTCTGGAATCTTATCTGTGGGTGCCACTTAGTATTGCTGTCCTCTGTGCCATGCCTCACAAACATGTTTTTTTTAAAAAAAAAAACAAAAAAAAAGCAAAATAGAACAAAAGGACAGTTCAGGGAGTCTCTTACTCATCTGCAGACATGGGTAGCACTACACATCTCCCTACACTGATTCAATAACTGTGTTCCTAGGCTATCCCTCAGCAATTCGTCATCATTAATATGCATGGTGTGCTGCCGAGGGGGAACTGTGTACATAGACACAGTAACATTCCGTGCAGGCTCTCCATGATGCCTACATGGATTTTATTAAATCCTGGGGATAGTATTATTTACTCATTTTTCTGTATAATATGTACATTGTTTATTTTTGTGCATCTACCATCTGGGTCATAGTTGAAAAAAGGCAGTTGACCACCTTACTTACCTGATTAAGATATATAAATCAATTACTTGATCATTCAATCAATCACTCACTCAAGCAATCAATAAACATTGCGGTTTTCTTTTGGACTAGATATTGTTCCATTCTTCCCTGGAACGGAGGCTCTGCTATCTAATGTGTGAAGGAAAATTCAAATATATATAATTTCATAACTTATTCTCAAGTGAATGAAGCATATCAGATCATATTTATTACTGGTTCCTTTACAAGAAAATCAGTAAAAAATTAGAGAAGACTACAGCTTTGCCAATGCTATACAAAATATGTAAAAAGATAATTATAGCTCTGGGGAATTTGTCTGGTACTTAAGAAATAACAGCCCTACAAGAATGCTTTATTATTAGATACAGTTGCTTACAGTGTGACTGGTATTTTCAATGTCCTTTGACTAACTTATTTTGAAGTTTGCTTTATGCCATTATACTAATATTAAAAAAATATAGAACACAGAACTTCACCTCTAACCATCAGGTAGTTACTATTAAAAATCTATATAAAGACCAATAAATAATTGCAGAGTGATAAGAAACAGAATTTCTTTTGTATTTATAGTTGATCGTAATAATTTTACTGAAGTTATTTTATTACCTAAATATAAGCATGACTTTTTCCTATATGTCCCCTGACATACATGTAACACAGTCTGGTACAAAGTTTAATCAGTAAATATTAAGTAGCTTATTTGCACTATTTATAAATAACATGTTTATAAGGCATGTTCTGATCTCTTCTTGAAATGGCAGTCTGTCTCATTTTTTTTCCAATAAGGACTATTTAAAAGGTAATGTCTAATGCAAATGAAAACATTCAAAATAATTTCATCTGTCATATACATTAATTGGTGCTTCTCCATTATATTTAAAGAATGCATGTCTTATATAAAAGGAAGACGTAATCTAATTTGTTTATAATAAGTACATGACAAATATATTACATTGGTCTATTGAATACACAAAAGCTCAATTATTTTTCACTTATGCAATACAATAAGAACATATAAGAGCAGTCACTGAAAGTAGACGGGTTAATAGAGATGTCATGCTCTCCTATCAGGAAAACAATGCATTTGGTCCCTGGAGATAGGTCCTTAATCATGAAACAATTTACTAGGCAATAGAGCAGTTACAGTATGCACAGACAAAGCAGTACATCTGCTTTTGTTTCGATTACAATAACCTGTTGTGTTCATTATCATCATGTGGGTGGATGAGTAGGACGTGAATCAGTGTCTACTAAATTGTGTATGCCTGGCTTCAAACTTTTAGTTTGCTAGATAGATGCAAAGTTATAACTATAGGTAGAAAGACAGACCACAACATCAAGAAAGAAATTACTACAATCTTCAATGTAGAATGATATGTCCTTACAATGAAGTAAACAAATAGTTACAATCTTCTAAACTAATGACAAATCTCCTTCAAAAGAAATAAATATTTTCTTTTAAATTTACATGAAAAAAATATGATGGCCACTTCCTTAACACCTTACAAATGGCATATTCCCATATGTTTATGGAGGTGCCTACCAGTGCTGTATGCTTTGGATATGTTGGGTGTATCTGGAAAAGCTTGAACGTTTGTGTTCTTCTTTTTAAAATGACACAAAGAGAAATTGTTTTCAGTTTTATCAAGTTTCATATTACTTATAAACCTCATTAAAATTGTTTTATGTCTACACTTTGGATTCGTGTTTTTAAAAGAAGGGAACTGTTGCCGTTTCATTGACTGTGCCATATTGATTGCTTAGGAACTTTGAGTTGTTCATTGCTCTTCATTTTCCGTGGTGGGAGTACCTGGTTGTTATCATCATTTACTTATAAACCTAAAACAAAAATTTGCTAAACTTAAATGCCATAAAATATCTAATAAGCAAAACAGTAAACCTTGAATGACTGAAAAAAGACTGAATGCACCAAACATTGTATATCACTAATATCGACTTACAAAACATTGAATAACACTGTCCAAACAAAAATTACTATATCATAAACCCATGGTCAGCATTGTGGCTCAGGGCTGTAGCTTCTACATTTGCCCACACAGGTGGGTATTGTATCACCCATCCAGTCACCTGTGTGACTATTGTGTGTGGCCAATGCTGTGCATCACTTGCCATGTATGTGCTCCTTAGTCCATGACATGGATGGTGTCTGGGATATGCATACCTCCCACATGCATGTGCAGTGACATGTGGAACTGTACCTGGGCTGTCTGGCATATGTTGTGTATACAGATTATCAGCCGATGTGCCAATCCTGGCCACCTGTGGTGGGAACTGGTAATGGACAGCAGGTTTACCCTGCACCTACATTGATAGCATGCTACCGGCATTCCCTAGTGTCAGTGGCATCTGTCCATACAGGGCATGTTTTCAGGCATAGTATGTCCTTTGTGGGTCACATGTGATGGCACCACAGGTGTTGCAGGTGTCCAGTGGGGAACATGAGGAACGTGCACTCTCTTCATGTACATGCCTATTGGACAGATGGACAGGGTGCCATTCCCTCTGTAGCCCACTGCAATCACTCCATAGTTACTATCAGTGGCCACTAAAAAGTGTAGTACCCACATATTGGCTGTTGCCTAGGCGCGCGTGTGTGTGTGTGTGTGTGTGTGTGTGTGTGTGTGTGTGTGTGTGTGTGTGTGTGTGTGTGTGTGTGTGTGGGTCATGGGTTGAGAGTGTGCTCTGGGTAATACTGGGGTCACTAACTGTGATTGCCTGGCCTTGATGTCACGTATGGGTATGGATTTGCACACCAGCCACTCAGCTATTTCACATCTGTAATCCCTGTATGGTGGACATTGTGATATATATACTAGAGCCACCATATAAGAAATTTGCAAAACCCACTCCACATTGGGCCCAGGTATCACACACTCACACCCACCTCTACACAGGATACGAGTTACATACACACACACACACACACACACACACACACACACACACACACACACACACACGCACACACACGCACACGCATGCACACACACGCACACACACGCACACACACACACACACACACACACACACACACACACACACACACACACACACACACACACACACACCTGTCACATCTGGGAGTAGAACCCCTACCTAACTAGTTTATTACACTATAGCACTACACAGTGATAGCACATGCCACAGACATCACTTGAGGATCACTTCCCCAAAGGTGTATATCACATTGGATGATGTCAGCAGGATTGGCAAAGTAGGACATTCAACTTGTAGTGAGTGTGGCTAGGCTAAAATTCTTTGCTCCCTACACAGACAATGACACACACACAAAACACCCACAGCAAACATGTGTAGGTATAGAACCCCTAACAGAAGTCTACATCACACTGTAGCATGGAGCTGCTATAGGATGCACCATGTGGATTGCCAGAGAACTTTTTCGCCAAAGGTGTATTTCACAATGAATGACATCAGCATGATTGCAAAAGCAGGGCATTTGAAATGTACTGAGTGTGACTTGCTTAAGATGCATTGCTCCCTGCACAGACACTGAAACACACACAAAACATCCACAACTGACATGTGTGGGTATAGAACCCCTAACAGAGGTCCATATCACACTACTGCATGGATCTGTCATGGGATGCACCATGCGGACTACTGGCAATTTTTTCCTCAAAGGTGTATTTCACAATGAATGACATCAGCATGATTGCCAAAGTAGGGCATTTGAAATTTACTGAGTGTGACAAGCCTAAAATGCATTTCTCCCTACACAGACATTGTAACACACACAAAACATCCAGAACTGCCATGGGTGGGTATAGAACCATATTAGAGCTCTATATCACACTACACCAGTATGCAGTTAGAGGACACGCTACAGAGATTACTGGGCTACAGCCTTCCCAGAGGTGTATTTCTAGGTGGATGACATCAGCAGCCTTGCCAAAGATGAGCATTTGAATTGTAGGGAGTGTGACTACCCTACAAAGCATTGCTCTCTACACAGATACATATACTTGTCATGTTTGGAATTAGAATAGCTACCTATCTAATTTATCACACGACAGCAGTACGCAGTTACAGGGCACGCTACAGAGATTTCTGAGCTATATTTTCCCAGAGGTGTATTTCTAGGTGAATGACATCAGCAGCCTTGCCAAAAATGAGCATTTAAATTGTAGGGAGTGTGACTACCCTAAAAATCATTGCTCTCTACA
Source organism: Protopterus annectens (assembly GCF_019279795.1). Taxonomy (NCBI): domain Eukaryota; kingdom Metazoa; phylum Chordata; order Ceratodontiformes; family Protopteridae; genus Protopterus; species Protopterus annectens. The sequence continues at coordinate 110,643,827 of NC_056748.1, read as the reverse complement.
CAAGTCAGGCAGACACACACACACACTTACCATGGTTAGGATTAGAACAGCTGCCTAACTAATTTGTCACACTACAACAGTACGCAGTTACAGGAAGTGCTATGGAGATTATTGGGCTACAGCTTTCCAGAGGTTTATTTCTAGGTGGAGTACATCAGCAGCTTTGCCAAAGATGACCCTTTGAATTGTAGGGAGTGGACTCTCCTACAAAGCATTGCTCTCTATACAGATACATACATTTGTCATGTTTGGAATTAGAACAGCTACCTATCTAATTTATCACATGACAGCAGTATGCAGTTACAGGGCATGCTACAGAGATTACTGAGCTATATTTTCCCAGAGGTGTATTTCTAGGTGGATGACATCAGCAGCCTTGCCAAAGATCAGCATTTAAATTGTAGGGAGTGTGACTACCCTAAAAAGCATTGCTCTCTACACAGACAGACATACACTTGCCATGTCTGGGATTAGAACAGCTACCTAATTAATTTATCAGACTACAGCAGTACGCAGTTACAGGACATGACTACCCTAAAAAGCATTGCTGTCTCCACAGACAGACAGACACACAGTTGCCATGCTTGGAAATTGAACTCCTACCTATTTTATCACAGTACGGCAGTATGAAGTTATGGTATGCACAACAGAGATTGCTGGGCTCTAACTTTCCCAAGGGTGTATTTCACAGTGGATGACCTCAGCAGGCTTGTCATAGTTGGGCTATGGGAAGGGCAGTGTGTGTGCATGGGCCATAACTCATTCATCTAAAGGTTGACACACCACATGTGGGCATACACAAGGTCATATTACACAGGTACGTGTATACAGCTGCTAGCTGACTACTTCCTTATACAGTCATGTTTCACAGCTGGCACATTCACCAATAGTCTGTAATGCTGACAGATACTGGTAGTTAGTATCTGCAGTGAGTGACATCTGAACCTTATGTGATTGGGGCCCTTTGGTTGTGTGCTGGGTGGACCAGGCCTGGATGGCTCCTTGTCACAGTCACCCTCTTCCACACATCTATGTACGTCTACCTTTGGCTTATTATAGTGTGTTGTCCTTACATATATGTCTGCATTCGTATCCACTGTGTGTGCAAGGCATGTGTGGTGTATACTGATGAGTGTCTGCACTAACAACTGCAACTGCCAGATATGTCTGGTCCCTGGTGTTTGCAAACATGGCCTTCATGTGTTTAAGTATGTGAGCATGCCCAGTATGACCTTTCAGTATGTTGTTGACTGACATTGCCTTCATTTCTCTAAGTGTGTGAGCATACCCAGTATAGCCTTCTGTATTTAATGTGTGGATCAAGTCCAGGTAGTTTGTACTGTAGTACTGACCTTGGTGTTGTACACCAACAGGTGGCATGCTGTTTCTGCAATGTATCCATCAAGCATTTGGCATTGAATGTTCCTACATTTCTGCATAGGATGGGAGGGGCTCAGCTGACGATTTCTACATTTCTACATTGGATGGGGGGGCACATCTGACTGTTATTACATTCCAACATAGGGTTGGGGGCTGACTTGACTATTTCTATGTTTCTACACAAGGTTGGGTGGCACACCTGATTGTTATTACATTACTACATAGGGTGGGGGGACTCTCCTGACTATTTCTACATTTCTACACAGGATGGGGGGCACACCTGACTGTTATTGCATTACTACATTTGGGGGCACACCTGTCTATTTCTACATTTCTACACAGGGTTGGGGGGGCACACCTGACTGTTATTACATTACTATGTAGGATGTGGGGGGCACACGTGACACTTGTACACATTTGCTATTACTGTACTGGTATGTCAGGTACTCTATTTCTTTCTGTATTTCTAACTATCATGCTGACTAGAGGCATACCAGTGTACTACAGATCATGGCTTTGGTTGCCCTACATGTTATTGTCTGACTTCCTACCCATCAGAACTAACATCCCACTGCTGCCCTGCTGTAGTCTGTCTGTGTAGGCCCTGGGGGGGGGGGGTTAACCATAGCCATCATTCAACGGCCATGGCACAGGCTCTGTTTGGGTTTGTCTACACCTGTACTTCTGGCTGAGACTGTTGTTGGGTATGTGAACTTCCCTGACTGGCATGTGTGGGTCATATGGACACACATGTCACTCAGCACATTTCCTGCAGTGGGTTTTGTCACCCTGTGTATTACTGGCTACTATGGTGACTCCAGTATATGTTACAGATGTCATGGTGCAACTATGGGTGTCTACTCTCTGCTGCCGTAACATTCAGCCACCCAATTCCCTTGCATGCTCACATCCTTACCATAGATACAGGTAACAACACATTCTACTCCATTTGGCAATTGGTAGGTTGATTGACTTACCTTGAGGGTGTGCCAAACTTGTGGATGGTGCTGTAGGGCTACCTATGTTGTGTACAAATAGTACACCCCCTATACATGGTTGAGCACAGGTAGTGTCATGTTTGGCATCCAATTTATTGTATGTGTGAATCAGAGAGAGGTGTCATTCCCTGGGTCTCTACTATGTCAGTGTATGTGTTATGCATTGTCTCTTTGCCACAGACTCAGCATACCGGGCATGCCTCCATCTGCCTACTGGGGCAGGCTCAGGTTGTTCCTCCTCCACATCACTTTGTATCTGTGCAGGCCTTGGCATTGGTGGGGGGCTGTGTGGCCCTGCCCCATGCTGTTCCTGCTGCAACTGTTTCTGCAGGATCATATTGTGTAGCATAGCACATACCATACCAATTTGGGTACATGTAGCTGGTGAGTACTGCAAGGCTCCACCGGATGTGTCCAGACACTGGAACCATGACCTGAGCATCACAAACACATGCTCTATTATAAGTCTGGTCTGTGCATGTGCCTCATCATGGCGTTCTTGTTTGTGTGTGTGTGCATTTCTGATGGGTGTCATCAGCCACGGTTTCAGTGTGTAACCAGCATCCCCCACTAGGTGACCGTAGGGGATGTCCCCACTGGCAAATCTCTGGTACAGCTGCATCAGATGCCATATGTGGGAATCGTCATAGCTTCCAGGGCAGCCAGCACACACATTTATTATAATTCCCTGGGCATCACATATGACCTGGCAGTTGATGGAGGGGATGCCCCTGTGGTTGATGTAGGCCCTACCCTGATCACCAAGTGGTATTTTGATGTGTATGTGCATGCAGTCTATAGCACTCACTACCTCAGGGTATTCTGCTATTTGGTGGAAGAGATGCATATTTCTGGTCAACACCTCATGGGTGTTGAGGGAGTATATGTGCTCAGTGGCATGTGCTGACATGGCATCCAGGAACTGGTAGAATACTCTGGATGCTGATGCCTGTGAGAGCCCCATGATATCCCCAGCTGAGCTTTAGGAGGTACCTGTGGCTAGTATTCCTAGGCCTACACATACCTTGGTATCCACTGGGATGGGTTTCCCTCGGTCAGTTTGGTGTTTCAGGCATGGCCGGCACAGCTCAACAATTTGCTGTAGGAGGTCTCTGTCCACCCTATAGCGCTCCACTATCTCAGGCTCATGTAGCCCCTGGTAGGTTACTCTGGGTCTGTACACTCTTCCCCATCTCCTCACTGTGGGTTGATCGGCAGCATTCACATCCTCACCACCTTCAGCCTCTGGCACATGTTGTTCTATGTTGCCTGCTGCAGCCCTTTTTATTTTGCAGGTTTGTTTATTAAAATTTCCCCACTTCTATACACCAGTGGTGTAGAGTATGGGAACAACCAGAGGGGAAGGTGTTTGCTTAGTTTATAGTAGTGTTCTAGGCTGGGCAGGTCTGCTGCCTGTGTAATTGGCTGATTCTGATACATTTCACCTGCCAGCTAAGATAGTTTTCTTTGATTACCTTCCAACTGCTGTTTTCCCATCCCATTGCCTTCCTGTTTAAGCCTGGGGGTGTGCTGCTCAAACAGAGAGCTCAAATGTGCACACTGCTGCTATTTCCTGGTTTAAGCTCTTTTTTCTTCCTGTAAAACCCGGTGCATGGTGCGCACACCTGCTTAGGCTTTGTAAAGAGTGCTAAGCAGGTTCAGATATCCCCCTTGCTTAGCTGTGCTAAGCTAGGAGCAAGCCTGAGCCACAGGGATCCAATCCACTTACAGTATGCCTGACACACACGCCCATGATGTCACCTAACTCCTAGGCTTGCACCAAGCTATTCCTACTCTTACACTGTTGGGACCTTACTCACATGCTGGGGAAAACTGGGATTCACTATCCTTCCCCTCATTTGCATAGGATTGCCTGCGAATGCATAGTTACATGTCTCACACTGAGCCTCCCCCCTTAGCAATCACTACTCACTGCCCAGGTTGTCTTCTGCCTGCTGTTGACTTGTATGGCAGAATAATGATTTTAGTTAGACTGCTTATTTTAGGTTTATTTTATTATTTTTCCCCCGATCCATTTGTGCGCCGCTGCCCTACGCTTAAACAGCCGAGATTGGCTAAAAAAAAAAGTTGATTTTTGTATTTTTTTTATGTTTGCAATGCAAATAGCCTTACAATTTGCCATTGGCATGCTTACTACATGATATGCAGCCTTTATATGGAGCTGTCATAGCTCCGTTTTGGATTTTGCATAAATGTATTCGGTTACTAACTGAGTACATTTCTGCAGATAGCACTAGTCCTGCACGGACTGTTGCAAGCTTCCTGGATTGCAAAATCACCTCATTTGCATAGATTTCACCTGTAAATGGGGAGATTTGCATACCAGGGCTTAGTCCGTGCAGGATTTGTGCAGGAGTGCTCATGCATGCCCCTACAGGCTGTACCTGGATCACACAGCAGACATATTGCCTGCTTGAGCTCCTGCACCAATCTTGCACTCCGTGCAAGCTTTTGAGAATCCTGGAGATTGAGTCTGTCATTCACATCATCACCAGCATCACTGATTCTGTGTGTTCCCTCTGCTGAGCTGTCTGCATCTCTGACAGTGGACAAGAACTAATCTGTTTCAAACAGTGTTGGTTCAGTAGATGGACTACCCACATAAACCATCTGGTTCTGGGAAACTGAAGCCACCTTTCTGCAGTCAGAGGAGAGCATATGACTTGCCCTGTGTTATATAGCAGGACCATTTGAAGCACTCTAACTACAGCCTCAAAACAGGTTAGATGGCAGGTGAATGGACGGCTGCAATTGTCATCCTCCTCATAAGGGCAGACCATCAACTGACCCTGGGAATTAGAGACCCATCAGTCTGACAAGTTTAACATGCAAAGCTATGAAACAAAGTATCATGGAAATGATCAAGGACATTGGCAACTTATAGACACTGGGGCCATCCCAGTTTGGCTTTGTTAAGGGTAGGTCTTGCATACTTAATCTATAAGATTTCTTAGAGAAGGTCATCATCCAATGGATGAGAGGAAAACTGTGTAAACAACCTACCTTGACCTGACGAAGGCATTCAATACAATACCCCACTCAGATATTGTTGACAAACTCTCAGAATTTGACATTAATCCCTATATAACTGACTAGATTGCCTGCTGGCTCATAGATGGGACTCAAAGTCAATATTGGTGAGACCACCTCCACCAAGAGACAAGCCACCAAAAGAGTATCCTAGTGCTGCATGCTGGGCCTGGTCCTGTTTGGCATGCACTTCTCAGAAGTCAAGGCTAATGTCAAAGGCCTCTGGCTCATTAAGTTTGCAGATGGCTGTAAACTGGAAGCTGTCATAGATTGTCCCATGACACCAACATTATACTTGAGGGTCTAACACAAAAAAATGACTGGTGGAAAAGCCATGTATTAAAACTTGTTGCAGGAAAATGTATTAGGGTGCTCTTTGAGAAATTGTATACTCAAGCTTATTACTTTAGAAATAAAACACCCCTAAGAGTTGACTTGATAGTTAGGGGACTGGGAACACATGCAGGCAGTTATCTGGTGTTCAACCAACATGTAGACAAGATAGTAAGAAAATCATTCTACATCACTCAACATATAAGCAAGTGTACAGCATCCATGCCTAAGGAAGTAATAATACCACTCTAGTCAGACCTTATCAGACCCATCATTGAGTACAATGCTTCCTTTGACATGCACCTAACCAGGCACTTCCAACATTTGGAATTCCCGCAAAGGGTCCTCATTAGGAGAATTCAGGGTATGGATACACTGTCCTACACAGATCATCTTAAGATTCTATCTCTGTACTCGGTCTCGTGCAGGTTACTGAGAGGTGATCTATGCCTAGCACTTAAGGTATCTTCAGATCCAGCTCTGTTGGATCTCTTGCTCATCTGCAAGACAAATCACACAAGAAATGCTAGATCCAAGGACTTTAACTTTGTCTGTGACATAAATAGAATCTACTGGATGGACCAATATGTGCCTCAAAGGATCCATGCACTATTGAATAAGCTCACCATCTATGTGAAGTAGAGTTCATCCCAGACCCTATTAAAATGTACCCCAAGTCTGGCCATCATGTCTCTGATGGACAGAGTTCAACAGTAAGGAAATTAATCTCCAACTAACATACCCCCCATATAACCCTTAGATACCTCTTTACTAACCTGCCACATCATGTAGGTGTCCAGGAACTCTGGGGTAAAACTGAGTTGGGTTGCACAGCTAGCATTTTAAAGACCTTAATAGTCATTAAAATAGTATAAACTTATGAAACAATAACTCTATGGGTTTAAATATAAACTTATATGTCTAAAGATCTGTCCCAGATATGAAATCACTGGTGGGGTAAGGTAATGTGAAGAAGATGAATGTGTCATTGCAAGACACTTGCTACATATACCCTTTCGTTGTTTAATTATTTATTTTTATTATTCACAAATTTACTCCTTTTATTTGTTTAAATTACCTTCTCATTTATGCACTAATCATCAACATGTGCCTATTTAAATGTGGTATTTAATCAACTCTTTGCAGTTATTTTATCATTACATCTGATGAAGTGTTGAACGAAACCGTATTTGTGATTTTTTCAGCGGTAGTGTGTTAGTGTGTTATCGTGTGGGATTGGTGCAATAAATTATATTCCTTTTCATGTTCTCTCCCTTTATTGGACTTCCACAGTGAAATTTTGGTTTTATTAGTTTGTGCTTGTTCACCGTCATCTCTATGTTTTGGTTTTGCCTAACATACGTACCTTAAACACGTCTTAATTGGAGTGGAATCGGTACCCTCATTCTGGCTCTGCCTCTGCCTCTACAACAAGGCTGACACAGCTCCCACTGTTACTCCTACAGCTTGTTGTCCTCCAAAGTGTTCACACTCTATGCCTATGCCTGTTACCTGCAGCCTATGTAAAAGTAGCTGCTACAGACCTACCGTCTGCAATGACATAGGGCCGGATTCATAAAACCTCCATGTAAGACTTAATATGTCTTACTCAGAGGCTGCAGTTGAATGGTATGACATCAGTGTGCCATGAATATTCATGAGGGCAGGCTGACTCATCCGTAACTCTTACACGGACTGAGTAGGCAAGCAGGGGGCGTGTCCGACTGCTGAGCAGTCTAAAAGTCCAGGCCCCTGCAAGGTTTTAAAAAGCATAATGTCAACAGACAAGAGCGAGTCTGCTCAAATGTACATGCACCCAACACCACAGTCCCTGACACTGTAAACCCCCATCAGAGTTATAAAATGGAAAAAAATTTTTTTTTAAATCCACGATATAACTACCTGTATTTGCGCTTGTTTGCACGGGTGTGCCCATTGCTTAACCACAGTTAGCAATTGTGACATTGAAGAGCATATAAGAACTACTTATGCAAATTAATCCAAAAAGCAATAGCATAATGGTAGAGTGTATGCACAAAGAGATGGCCTTCACAGTTCGAGTCCCACCACTCCCCTTCTTATTTATGTTTTAAATCAGTATTTGAAATAATACCAGACAAATATGATTAAAATGTTATTAAAAGCAGTGACATGGCCAATGTATCAGTGAACAAAATATATATTTTTAAAAGACCCAGATATATAATAGCCTGCTGTTAAGCAACGTTTTACACAGCTAAACAGAGGTGCCCATAGTTTAATAGCACTATACCCATCTAAACAGAGGTGCCCACAGTTTAATAGCACTTTATCCAGTTAAACAGAGTTGCCCATAGTTTAATAGCGCTTCACCCAGCTAAACAGAGTTTCCCATAGTGTAATAGCACTTTACCCAGCTAAACAGAGTTGCCCATAGTGTAATAGCGCTATACCCAGTGCAATAGAGTTGCCCAACATTTAAAAATGCTTTACCCAGCACAATGTGTTTGCGCGGACGTGTGCGCCGCACCAACCAGGACACCGTAGGGCACAGGGGAGCAATGTAGAGCTAAGTTGCCACACCCCCTAGCCTGTCTAGACAGTATTAAAATAAAAGAATGACAAGGTTTGAACCCAGGACCCTTTGCATCATAATCAAAGTACAGAAGCACTAAGCCGTGACAACATCAGGGAAACAGCCACTATTAGCATACATAAACTTAGGAATGGTAGTTTAACCATTACTAAGCAGGTCTGCAGTCAGCCGAGAATTTTACAAAATAGACAATCACAAAAAAGTGTGGGAAATGTGGCATATTTAAGCCCCACAGGTGGGAATACATGCCATAACTGATTGTAGCTCACATCTGCGGTCAAATGTCTGGTGTTGGAGAGGGAGTGCGCTTCCGAGTGCAGAGATGGGGCACCGAGGAGTCCAAATACATGGTTTGGCTCTTAGTCCACTGTCAAGAGGCAAGACTCATGCAGGGCCAGTTCCAAGGGACAGAGTACAAGGCAGAGGCTTGGAACTGGTTAGCTCATGACCTCACCAGTGCCACAGGCATTCCCCGGACTGGTGAGCAGGTCCGTCACCACCATGCGGACCTGAAGAGACGAAAGGATGACTGCCTGAACCAGTGGATACAGGAGGCCCATGGGATGCGGGATGCCCCACAACTGAGTATGTAGCCATGGAGTGCAGTATGTAAGGATTTAAAATGGAGTATGTACAATGGATAGGAATGTCTCAATATCCCTTCATTTACTTTACAGCTGCAGGTGACCGTGTTACGAATCAGCAAGCCTATGAAGATAGGCTGCTAAGGCTGCGCCACCAAGCAGGTTAGTGATTATTCTGCATGTATTGTTATATAAAATATGGGAGAGAGCATGAAAGAAAGTGTTGTAGTGCAATTATACAGCCATAAAATGGACTGAATAAGTCCTCTGCATTTACTGTAAGATAAAAACGTTAGAGAGGCAGAAAGAGAGTGTAATAGCACATTACGAAAGGTAACAAATGTCTGGAATAATATCTCTGCAGGCACTGTCTTATAAAAGAATATGTGAGTGAGCCTGAAAAAAGAGTGTGCTAACATATTGATAAAGGTATAATATGTCGTGAACATGTCTGCCATATATACCGTTAAAACAAATAAAGGAGTGAGCCTGTGGAAAAGTGTGCAATGTCATTAATAAAGGTCTAAAACCCAGAGTGTGTCTGTTTCACTTAGTATGAAATGTTGTTGTACCCTTGCATTATACAAATAGTAATGTGTTAGAAAGTGCTGGCTACCCAGAGTTCTGCAGTCCCATCTAAAGTGGGTGATGGAAGTGCTAGTAGCTGTGAAGTAAATATACAGTCCTCAACAGTTACTGGCTGGCATGCATAAGTAAATCTGGCACATGAGTAGCATGCTAATATGTTCCCCAGAAATGTACGTGTGCTTCAATAAATGCAGGATTCTGTACAATTTGAAGTGAAAATGCCATGTGAAAACATCCAGATATGTAGATAAAGAAATATAAATGCAACCATGAAATATGTAGCAGTAACATCTGCATCCTGGACAGTTAGTATGTGAGATATAGGTCAAGTATAGATTGAATTAGCCAAACCCACTACACAACCTAATGCATGGTGGCAAGTGTAATAATACATGTAGGGAATATACACCTGCAGTCACTAGGAATGTAGTGTAGAGTAAAAGTGTTTATAAGATGTTAACGGAGGTATTTTCTACACCCTACTGTTTATGCATAAACCATGCAATTCCACACCTCAATGGGTATGTGTAATCTTAAATATTTGTTGGGATGTATGTCCAATTGTTCTATAAATATTTGCACTCATGTTGAAGCATGTGCCCTGTTCAAACACCACGTTCATGGTGGCCTGTTGCTACCAATCATCCCTGCATGCGGTTGGAATAACCACTGTTGTTCAATATATGCATGTGTTATGTTTGCTGTTCATCTGTTGGAACTGTGGTGTGTTGGGTTAATGGGAATATTACTGCATGCTGTTACAACTAATCTGGAATGCTGTTGTTTATGTTGCAATGAAACACACCTAATCACAGAACGTATGGGAAGACCGGTCCCAGCAGACCCATCTGTCCCTCCTCAGTTGGCGAGTGCACCTGGCACCAGTGGCTCTGGTGCCAAGCCTGGACTCCCCTCCTCCATTGGTCCTGTGCCACCTTTGGGTGGAAGTGCTGCAGGGGATGGGGCTCGTCCCCCTGTGCAAGCGTGGGTGGAGAAGGGCCACCCATCACCCTTCGAAGGGTCCGGGATGTGGTACGTAGGGAGATCCAGCGTTCAGTTGCTGATCCCCTACGCCAGCTTGAGGCGATTGTCTCTCAGGTGAGCCTGCCTGTCCTACTCAGCCCCCAGCACAGCCACCCTCGGGGCTGTGAAGGTGCATTGGTGACTGCCCATGGGTGGGGATCTCAGTCCCACTGTTACCATCTGTGGGCTCATGGGCTTGCGATTTCCAAACATCCTTCCCCGTCAATTGTGTTCACCCACCCTATGTGTCAAACTCCGCCCCTGTATGCATCTTGTTTGTCTTGTCTGTTTACCTCCCCAACCTACCTCCCCAAATATACCCAATTCCTCTACCTCACATTCCACTCTCACTTGAAAAAAAATTAAAAAAAAGGCAATCTGTTCCCACAAAAAAATTACTCCCCATACATAGCTGCCCAATTCGCACATGTGTCCACTGGACATGTATACTGATAATTCTAATTGGCAGTACAACATATTTTGTTGTCCTCACCCATCTCTCAGGGGTGGAAGGTTTCAAATTTCACACCAAATTTCATACATATGCACAGCTGTTGCTGGTAAAGAAATGGGCAGCTATGGACCTTCCCTACACCCATCCTGCAAATCCCGAGCTGGTTTCCCTACTGTCTTTCCCTCTTTGTGCCCCCTTTTTCACCACTTTCCTATCTCCCCATTTTCTTTTCTTTAAAAGAAATTAGCGCTGGGGTTAGTGGGAGTAAGCACTTTTAAGCAGTAGTTAGCGGGGGTGCGCGAGTGTGAGCTTGTGTGCACTTAGCTAAGCATCGCTAAGCATTGTGCAAACCCATGCAAACCTGCTTACAACTGCTTAAAAGTGCCTTAGTCACGCTGTATGGCAAGGCCCTTGTACTGCTCAGCAGCAAAATAAAAAACCTTGTCAGTCTTGAACGTGTCTGCATGAAGTACCACTACACCACAGCAGATATGCAATAACTTCGTGCTGAAAGCAATTTATCATCATTACCATGAGTGAATTCAAAGGGAAAAGAGCAATGGCATAACACAAATCTTGTTCCATGGGCCTTAACCAGCAGGTGTTGTTGAATTGCATGATATGACTGTGAAAAGAGAATCAGCCATGCTAGTAGGGAATAAGGTTACAGTAGCAGCTTACAAACCCACACAGTATCAGGGCAGGATAAACACTGGCATATTTTCATAGGTCACAGGCCAGACCTCCCAACAGTGACTGCTCTACAGTGATGACCCTGATTTGTAAACAAATGTTAGCTGTGCCCCTCTGACTCCCTGTTAAATGTATTAACAGTAGGCAGAAAGGTGTTGAATCTCACTTAATAACAAATGTCAATAAGTGAGAGTAGACACCACTTGCACATCAGAAAAGGTGTAGTAATAGAAATGCTCTGAATCACCCAAAGTCTGAACTGCAAAATGTCTGAACTATATGACAGGTGTATCCCAGTTATATGTACCTTTCCCTGAGGCTGTTCAGATATATATACATGAGAGTATCTGAGGCCTGGAAGAGTCAGAAACGCACAGGCATATCAGCTTGTCTGCTATTACACACTCTGCAAATAGCTGTAGAATGAATCCCACAAGCATGCCCTTATGTAGAAGTACAACACAGAAATAGCAAAGGATGTAGCTATGTACTGCTAGCAACCACCTGTGACAATGCCATTGTTCAGGTGCTGAAAAGACTGCTGTGGTGCACAGTCAAAGAATACTAGGCTGACCTCAGTCTACCATCTGGATATGTCCACAAGTGGGAGCTACTCAGACAGACTACAAGCCTTCATAGACTTACAGGTACACAGTAACTCTGCATGTTCAGTAAGATAAACATCACACAATAATAAATAATGCACACTGCAGTTCTGCACCCCTACCCAAAGGTACTATATACCCGTGTAGTCAGGCACAGCCAAGGGTGTAGATAGGCACACACAGTACAGAAATATGTCCAGTCATCCTGAGCAGACTGTGCTAATGCCAACACAAGCCACAAACTGTTCAGATGTGAGTAACATACTAATGACAGTATAGCAGTTCACAAACAGTGCATGTGCCTGATATTCATGACTGGTAGTACAACATACCTAGATGTCCTAACCACTCTCTCAGGGGTGGAAGATTTCTAATGTATTGCATATGCACAGCTGTTGCTGGTAAAGAAATGGGCAGCTATGGACCTTCTCCACACCCATCGTGTACATCCCAAGCCAGTTTCCCTACTCTCTTCCCCTCTTTGAGCACCCTTTATCACCACATTCCTATCTTCCCATTTACTTTACTGTCAAAGACATGAGCGTGGGGTTTAGCGGGAGTGAGGTAAGTGGATTTTCACCAGTGTGCGCATGTGTGCACCTAGATTAACATTGCTAAGATATGATAAGCTACGCCAAGCTTAGCTTACTATTGCTAACATAAAATAAGCTAAGATAAGCTTAGCTTAGTATTTCTAAAATACAATACGCTAAGCTAAGCATTGCTTAGCATTGCTAAGCATCGCTTAGCATAGCTAAGCATCACGCAAACCCGCGCCAACTCGCTTACAACTGCCTAAAAGTGCCTTTGTCACTCTGTATGACAAGGCGCTTGTATTGCTCAGCAGCAAAATAAAATACCCTTGTCAGTCTCAAACCCCACACCTTGGACTCACCCATCTGCATGATGTACCACTAAGTCACAGCAGATATACAATAACTTGGTGCTGAATGAAATATAACATGCATTACAAGGAGTGAATGTAAAAGGAAAATAGGAAAGCCATAGGAATACATTGCAATAAAGAAATATGACATGCATTACAAGGAGTGAATGTAAAGGGAAAATAGGGAAGCCATAGGAATACATTGCAATAAAGAAATATAACATGCATTACAAGGAGTGAATGTAAAGGGAAAATAGGAAAGCCATAGGAATACATTGCAATAAAGGAATATAACATGCATTACAAGGAGTGAATGTAATGGGAAAATAGGAAAGCCATAGGAATACATTGCAATAAAGAAATATAACATGCATTACAAGGAGTGAATGTAAAGGGAGAATAGGAAAGCCATAGGAATACATTGCAATAAAGAAATATAACATGCATTACAAGGAGCGAATGTAAAGGGAAAATAGGAAAGCCATAGGAATACATTGCAATAACTACTGTTGTATGCCACTTAATTCCCTAATTCCAAAAGAAAGTACATACTCCCATGTATCCAGTGTTAGCATTAGGAGGTGTGAGTAAACTTACACACTGAGAAGAGTGTACCGGAAGAAGCAACCGTCAGGTTCCAGTATAATATGCATTTCACTGGCTACGACATAGCTTCAGATATGAGACATATACCAACCTTCTGACTGACACAACAGTGTCCATAGCAAACAAGCAGGGTCCCCACCTTGCAAAACTGAAAGGCCTATGCCTACCTAACCTATCATTTTATAGCAGTGTCAGAAATCACAGTGAGAACTGCAATTACCATACAGCAGGTTGCATGCAATTACTAAATGGTGGGCACCAATTGGTGCAGAGGCCATCGCATGCACATGTGCAGATACCTACAAAGACAGCATGTACTTGCTGTCCACACATTCAAGAATATAAATGCAGCAACTGGAGAGAGAGAGAGAGCGAGCGAGAGAGACAGACAGTCAGACAGACAAACAAACAAACAAACAAACAAACAGAGGCAGTTGGAGACCAACCCAAGAAATAACAACAAACAGAGGCAGCTGGAGACACCAACCCCCAAACAAAAACAGAGGTGTTTGAAGACACCAACCAAAACAAAAGAAAAACAACAAACAGAGGCAGTTGGAGACACCAACCAACCAAAACAAACAACAAAAAAAAAACACAGGCAAAA
>NC_056748.1:110589165-110628944 GCF_019279795.1 Protopterus annectens | reverse complement strand
ATCACAATGTCAGTGTGCCACACAGTCACTGCCCTTCGGGCTAAACAACACACCTAATACACTTGTAATAGGTGACACTTATGTTCAGACACACTGAGGTACCACTCACTAGCCCTGACAAGGGAATAGCCACTTTGATCTGTCTGTTGGGTGCCAGGATCTGCCACATAACACAGGCAGTCAGGTCACTCCAAAGCAAGTACAAGACTGGCACCATCATTGTCCATGCTGGTGTGTGTAACCTCAGACGTTACTCCCTGGACCACATGACATGATACATGGAGGTACACTCTGATCATGTAGCCCAGGCCAGTATGACCCTGACCTTGTCTAGCATCTTACACCCTTCCAATTATAATGTCACAATATACGGACACACATATCACATTTAACAGCTGGCTAACAAATGTGTTTCATTCAAAGGGGATACAGTGTCTGTCAGCGTATGGTGACATGCTCAACATGCCACTTAGCTTCACTATGGACAGCTTGCACCTGTCACCCTTGGACTCTGGTATGCTGGCTAAGGCTCTTGCTACCACCAGAGTGCCTTTTTTAAGCAGGGCTCAGAAGACAAACCCACCTCCATAGACATTACAGGTTAAATGAAACTAAGGGTAATGCTGCTCAACAACAGTTGTGTTAATCTCATATTGCGGCCACTCAGGACTCTCCTCAGTATGTAGGAGAGCAATATCTGTGCACTGACAGACACCTGGTTCAGGCTCGCTTATGCACACCAGCACTATCAGGTTATGTTTCATACCATGCTGTCTGACAACAAGACTTGGAACAGACAACACAGCTAGGAGGAGTATCCATATACATCACAGATACACACACCTCCAGTTTAGTAGCAGTGCACAAAACATCACAGACCATACATATACAACTACCATTGTGCAATACTGCCTTTCAGTTTGTTGCCTGCTACTGAACACACTCCCAAACCCAGGAAACACACTCGGCTTTTGTGGGAACTATGGAGAATATGAAGGTCTCCACAGACACCATTATATTGTGTGACTTCATATACACACATATTGACTGGGGATACTACTCAAGGCCCTACAACCTCACCCAACAGCACTACAATTTGTAGACTCATATGCTTTGGCACAACCAGTCAGCACAGCCACAAGGGGGAATACATATTGGACCTGCTCATCACCAACATGGGGACTCTATGTTCCACACCAGCGATATACCCCTCATTGGTAAGGTTAGAACATAGATGTATCTCACAGGACATACATATACCCTCCACACACCCATCCTCGGTAATCTTGGTGAACTTCTCATGAGCCAACATCTCACTTCACCGAAGCATGGTGGTATCCTTCAGAGATACTGAGACAGTGGTATATACGGCTCACACTGCTGCATCCTTTACATACAAATTCTATGGACACCTAGTGGACTGCATGGATTTTGCTAACCCAAATAACAACAAGACCCACTACTACAATGGCAGGGGACCTGTCTGGTAGACCCCAGCCATTAATAAGATGTACAACATCAGGAGGACACTACTACATGATAGAGCACAATCCCAGACTGGGAAGGCATCTGTGATCTTTACTAGCAGACAGCTACAATCACTCATGGACTTTTCTAAGGGTCACTTCTACCAGAAAATTGCACCTGACACATAGGACTATCACATGGCCTTCTTCAGTTATGTCAGAAACCTGAGTGGACACTCACTGATATGCTGTGAGTTACTGCATACTGACTAAACCTACCCTGAACACACTGGCATTGCCTACATCCTGGCAAACAGGATCAGTGCAGATGTCTCCCACCCATCTCCCCTAAGTAGCAACTATCCGTCCCAACAGAGTATAACCTCCCTGACATCACACAGTAACAGGTGACTGCTGCCCTCCCCACAGTGTACATCACAGTATCAATGTGACCAGATGGTGTCCCAGCCTGCATCATACACGAGCATCATGACAAATGCAACCCTCACATTACATCACTGTTCAATATCGGAGTTACCACAGGATATATACCCAAGGAATGGAGTACTGGGACAGTGGTCACGCTCCACAGAGTTAGTGCCACAATGGACCACAGACAATATTGCCTTATAAGCCTATGTAGACTGTTCTGCAAAGCTATGGAGCATATTGTCATAGGACTCCTACACATAGACATCAGGAACCTGCAGACACTGTATCCTACTCATTTTAGCATTGTTGTGGGCAGATCTTGCCTCTTGAATCTGTAGGTATTCTTTAAATGGCTAACGGGTCCATCGACATAGGGACGGCTATCCACACAGCCTACCTGAACTTTGC
The DNA here is from genome assembly GCF_019279795.1 of Protopterus annectens. Taxonomy (NCBI): domain Eukaryota; kingdom Metazoa; phylum Chordata; order Ceratodontiformes; family Protopteridae; genus Protopterus; species Protopterus annectens. The sequence continues at coordinate 110,626,638 of NC_056748.1, read as the reverse complement.
AAAACCATTCAACACAATAACCCACTGGGTCATTATGCATAGGCTCACCAGCGTCAATTTGGACACATATTTCACACAATGGATTGATACCTAGATCAGGTATAGCACCCACATGATCAGGATTGCAGGTGACATGTCTGACTATACACCAGTTACACATGGCATCCCACACAGCTTGGTCCTGGGATCTCTCTTGTTCAGTATATATTTGTCTTATGTATAGGCTATCACAGGGGGAATATGGCTGACATCTTTGCACTTGACTGCAAACTGGGTGCCATGATCAACACTCCAGCTGCCACATGCATACTCAGTCAGGGTCTCACAGAGATGGATGAATGGTGCCTGAGCCATGGCCTACAGCGAAATGCCATTAGGTGCATAGTCATCCCCTTTGAGAGTAATAACATGCCCACACATTACCACATAGGTAGTACTCCATTTCATATGGTAGGAGTTGTTAGGGGTTTGGGGACATCACTTGTTCGTACTGTTGTCTTTAACATTCACGTTGCCAAGGTGGTTGGACACTCCTTCTATGTGTGCCACCTTATCCCATATGGTTTCACATCTAGATCGAGTGAGGTCATTGTGTCCCTATACTCATCACATCTATGCTTGGTTACAATGCCACATTTGGGGTGTACCTTACCTGACACCTGCAGCAACTGTACTGGCCACGGACGGTCCTCACCAAGCAGATCTAGGGACTCACAGAGATGCCCTGCATAGGTCAGATGCAGTAACTCCAGCTCTACTCAGTCGCTTACCACCTACTCATATATGATGTGTGCCTGTTGTTTACAGCTATACCCAAACCAGAATTACTGGACATGCTCCACCTCAGGATATCCAACTCCATTGGAGCTACACACTGCAGGGACGTATACCTCAGTATAGATGTTAATAAGACATTGTGGAGGGACAGATTCTTATCCCAGAGGCACCACTCACTACAGAATGTAATCCCAGTTTCACATAGGCAGAGCCACCCACGAACCAACTACTGGAGACATCTTGATGACTGTATGGGTGATTGTATATTTACTGGGATATCTTCTGTGTCCCTGCTAGACAGAGGCACACTAGCATAAATGTACATGGGCTATCTTGTGTGATCTACTATTCACACACACAGTGTAGTAATCTGACAGGGTTGCGAATGCCAAACATACTCTGGCTAGGCTTGTACATGCCCTAGGGCAGATAGCCTAGTATCGACCTCTGAACCTATGCTAATGTTCAAGATGCACAATGTTTATTGCTGAAACTGTTTGCAGGTCTTTATCATCTTTGCTTTACCAGTTTCCATGAAGAACTTCAGTATCTGCAGAACATATTTGATTATGACAGGGTTCCACTATATTATAGATGTGTCTCTTGTCATATAACTGTGTTCACAGGGTGAATTGCTGTATAGTGACAGGTTCCTGGGTTAACACATGCAACTGCCAGATATGTGTGGCCCACTGCTGTACTCAGACATGGCCTAAGTTTGTGATCATGCCCAGTTCTGACATTCCATGTTTTGTTGCCTGACATTTGTCTCATTTATTCAAGTATGTGAGCATGCCCAGTGTGACCCTTCAGTATGTTGCTATCTGAGGTCCACTACATTTGCTGATGTGTGCGAACATGACCAATATTAACATTTATACTGTGTGTGTTGGAAGTCAGGTTCTGTTCTCACTGCAGGACTCACCTTTGTGTCATAACTCAACAAGGAATATGCTGTGTCTGCAGGGTTTCCATGGAATACTTTGCATAGACTTATCAACATTCCATCATACAGGTGGAGCCCCGCAATACTGTCATGGTTTAGTGGTTCAGTACTTTGGCTATAGTGCACAGTATCCTGGGTTCGAGGCCCATCACTGCTTTATATTTCCATTCTGAGCAGACCACACTGCTTAAGGGCCTGTTAAGCAAATATGAGCATGTTGGCTTTTGTTCAGCTATGCCCTACTTAGACCAGGCTTGTCCGACATTGCTCAATATTCACCAACATTGCTGGACATTCCCCAATATTACTGAACATTGACCACAGTTGTGCTAGTTGGTGTGTGTGATTTTGTTTGCATATACTACATGGTGGTAATTGCTGTTTAGCACTGCTTTATATTGCTTAACACATGGCATTCATGCCTTAGGTGGTGCTGCAGGGCTGCCTATGTCAGATGCACATACCACACTCCCTGCACATGTTTGGAAGCAGGTAGTGTCAGCTTAGGCATCAGTTTTACTTTATGTTTGAGTCAGAGAGGGGTATCATTTCCAGAGTTCCTACTGAGCCAGTCTATGTGCTATGCGTTGCCTCTTTGCCAAGGCCAAAGCATACTGGGCATGCCTCCTTCTGCCTACTGGGGCAGGCTCAGGTTGTTCCTCCTCTGAGTCATGCTCTGCCTGTGATGGCCTTGGCAATGGTGTGGGGCTGTTTGGCCCAGGCCTATGCTGGTCCTGCTGCAGCTGTTTTCGTAGGATCATATTATGTAGCATAGCACATACCATGACAATTTGAGTACATGTAGTTGGTGAGTACTGCAAGGCTCCACCAGATATGTCCAGGCACCGGAACCATGACTTGAGCAGCCCAAGCACACGCTCTATTACATTACATGTTTGTGCGTGTGCCTCATTATGGCATTTCTGTTCAGGTGTGTGTGCATTTCTGATTGGTGTCATCAGCCACGGCCCCAGTGCATAGCCAGCATCCCCCACTAGGTGACCATGTGGGATGTCCCCATTGGCAAATGTCTGGTACAGCTGTGTCAGATGCCAGATATGGGAATCATGGTAGCTTCCAGGGCAGCCTGCACACACATTAAGTATTATGCCCTGGGCATCACACATGACCTGGCAGTTGATGGAAGGGAAGCCCTTGCAGTTGAAGTAGACCCTACCCCGCTCGCCGGCTGCAGGAGGTCTCTGTCCACATTATAGCGCTCCACTATCTCCAGCTCATGTAGCCCCTGGTAGGTTACCCTGGGCCTGTACTCTTCTCCGTCTCCTCACTGTGGGTTGTCCAGCAGCATTTCCATTGTCACCACCCTCAGCATGTTGCATATGTCACCTTATAACAGCAATGGCAGCCCCTAACATTTCTTTGTCTCAATAAAGCCTTTTCAGTTTTCACTTCTATTAGCTTACTGCAGTGTCTCTTGTGTGAAATATAATGGACTGTTTTTTGCAGAGTTTTAAGTGCTAGGCTGGGCTAGTGTACTGCCTGTGTAATTGCCTGATTCTGATTGTTTTCACCTGGTAGCTCTGCTAGTACTCCCTGGTAGCTTCTTACTATTTGATGTGCTTCCTTTTTCCTTTCTGTTTCCTCAGGGGGGGAGCGCCGCGCACACAAGTGCAAACACGTGCACAGCAGTTAACATGCATGCACACATGCTTACATGGACTAAAACTTGCTTATTCGGGTTAAAACGTGCGCACACCAGCGCAAACATGCTTATAACTCTTTAAACAGCCTTATACATGCTTACTCCGGCTTAAACGTGCGCACTCACGCTTACACACGCACACTCTGTCTTACTCGGGGTTACAGGCACGCACACATGTGCATGCACGCTCAGCAAGAAACTTTGATGTTATCCATGGTATACACCTTCCATTTCTTGGCTTTCCCTAGCCTACCTCTTGACACACCTCTTTCCATGATGTCTACATGACAGCAGACACATACCACTCTGCTCCAATGAGCTTCACTTCTTTCATACATACCCCCCTCGTGATGTCACCTATCTTCTACTTTGTTACTCCCCATATTCTACTGCTACACTCCACTGACTGTGCTCATTCGCTGTGTAAACTAGCGAGTCACAATCCTAACACTCATTTACATAGGATTGCCTACTAATGCTTGGTTGCATGTCTTAGACTGAGCTTCCCCCCTTAGCAACTTCTACTCAGTGGCCATCTTGTCTTCAGCCTGCCATTTCCTTGCATTGTACATTACCACTTTCAATAAAATTTACAGTTGTGGGTTTTAATTTGTAGTATTCTGGTTTTTAGAGGGCAGCCCGTTTGCGCGGCGCTGCGCTATGCTTAAACATCGGAAATCGGTGGGACAAAAAATTATTTTAATTTTGCATCAGGGAACATTTCCAGTGGCCATATATTTGGCCATTGGCATGCTTCCTGCACTGGATGCAGCCTTTATTTGGAGCTGTCACGGCTCCGTTTTGCTATTTGTAGAACGGTACTCAGTTGTCGACTGAGTACATTTCTGCAAATAACACTGCTCTTACTCAGACAGATTCAGGTTTCTTAAATTGCAAATCTACCTCATTTGCATGCCTTTTGCCTGCAATTGAGGTGATTTGCATGTCCCAGCCCTGTCCATGTAAGAGCCGTATTAGGAGCTCTCTTACACACCCCTACAGGCTGTTCCTGGATTGCTCGTCGGACATGATGGCTGCATGGAGTCTTACTCTACTCTTAGACTCCATGCAAGCCATCATGAATCCGGCCCACAGTCTCTTCACCCCAGTAATGTCCACCACAACATATCAAGATTTTATAATCTACATTAAACCCTTATATCTTGTACAGTGGTTGCATGTCATTGCATGTTGATAGTGCAAATCAGTTGTGTTGGCTGCAATTAGCATTTCAGAATCACAGACTGGTTAAGCAGCAATCACCTGCTAATAAGAAGCATGTTAAAAGGTAAATATGCTGGCTATGAGGAACTATTCTGTATGAGAATTTCTGCACACAGAACATGTGTTTGCAAAAACTTAAAGATCACCACATATTAACAGAGGAGATTTGCACTGCAGCAGTTATGTAACAGGATGCAGATGTGTTTATATACTTATGGGGAATAGGGATTACAGCATTAAGCCTTTCTTAGAACTGTGATAATGACATGTCATTGATCTCCAGATTTGTTATACGTACAGAAGACGTACAATACATCAAGGGTGGATTTTTTTTTGTCAATGTGGCACACTGGTCTCATGGGACTGTCTCTTTATAGTGGTTGTAATAGCACAGCACTATTTATTCACTGTTGTTTTAACATATTATCAGGGGGTTTGCCTCTAGGGTCACACTACAATAGACACCAGTGTTGGGTGTATGATTATACAGCAGTAATGGCACAAACAGGAATAGCTGACTATCACTAGTATCTTAGTTGTATCCATATGCTTAGTATATTTGCACACTGTGGAATATGACAAGTGTGATTAAGCAGTGGATACTGCCAGCCATTCTATTCTTGCTGTATCTCTACATGGTGTACATAATGTACTTTCATATATATGATCCTGACATGTGTTCCCATACTGTTGTTTTTCAGGAAACATGTAACCAAGATGCAGTGCACCTTTCACAGATGTGGAGAATTATATTATACTTGAAGGCCTCCTGCAACACCATGAACTCCTACTGTCCAGGGGAGGCAAAACAAGGAGCAGTTGGCAGCATTGTGGGCTAAACTTGTCTGTGAAGTGAATACCACAGGTCATCAGAGCAGGACATATGAGCCGGTTCAACACCTCGCAAAGGGCATGATCAATGCGGCACACATTAGGGCAGCAGATGTAGGCAAGGATTGTGGCATCACCAGTGGAGAGCCTGCAGTGGAACAACCACTCTCAGCCACTGAGGAATTCCTGGTGAACCTAGGCACACACAGCAGCTCCCAGGCATCCATTACACCATACATCATGGATATAGGTGCTGACATTTCCACTGCAGAGGAGTGTGCAGGTAAGCTTAGTTTGATCAGTATTACAATACTTTAGTATTCAGTGTGTCAGAGTGTACATACTCTTGGGTGTCAGGTCTGTGTTCTTTGTGGGGGAAGGTTTAACTGCAGTTTGACTCTCATGCTCAGATGTTGACCGATATAACAATTAACACAGTAGCTGTAAATGTGATATATGTAGATATTACCTTATTGTGGTGCAAAATGCAGTGGTACTGACATTACCTGTCCTTAACATTTCACAGGTCCATCAGGTACCAGATAAGGCTGTGGTCCTGCTGCTGGTAAGCATGACACTGTTTTGTTATAGATGTTTACAGCAATGTAATCCCCTAAATTGTTATCCCAGCCTACTGCCTGTACTGGTGTACTGTTGGGATGATTGCCAACTACACAGATATTTTCTGACTGTTCACACTTTAAGTCATACGTATGCCTTGTAGGTGTGACCACACTGATAGATGTGACAGCATTGTCAGCAAATTACAGATTGCCATATGTGTCAACTATGCAGAGTCTTCACAAATGTCAGCAGTGTATCTCATTGTTGCTGATGATGAGTTTTTATTTACAAGTAATTACAGTTTGTGGGAAAAGCAATGTTCTCTTTTCCTACTATATGAGGTTGGGGTTTCAGCAGGTCTGTAATAGTGCCAGCAGTGTATAGAGCTGTACATATATTGCAACATAGTACTGCAGAACATAATAGTGCAGGTATTAATGCACTGCTTTTCCTTTATTATCTCGGGTGACCGAGAGTGGGTTGGTCTCTGCCCCCTACACAACCTGATGTCAGTGTCTCTTCAGACTCTGATGATGATGGTGACAACAGTGAGGCAGAGGTGGGGGTTTCAGGGGCTGAATTTGTCCCAGAGGTTGGCATCACTATTCTGCCCTCATTGTCACCACACACAGTCAGTATGCCTACACATACCTAGTCCCTGGAGGCCACAAATATTGGACAGGCAGAGTGTGGGGACATTGAACAGGACAGTTTGGCAACTACGGCTCCAGTGAGTGTAGACATTGGTCATAGCCAGATAGCTATTGAGGTTCCACACAGGTGGATTGATAGGGATGCTTTTAGGAGGCCTGCTGTCTTTCCAGCACCTGTTGCAGGTGTGACAACATGGTTCACTCGGCATATGTTTTGGGCCATCATGGCAACAAAGGCACATTCTTAAAGGAACTCCAGTCATATGGTTATGGATGCAGCACAGTATGACATCCATGACTGTCTCCACCACATTGGTGACACCCTGGATTGGTTCACTGATGCAGTGGAAAGAAGGTGGGCTGAGACAATGTCTATCTTTGAATGCACAGTGTCTGTGCTGGAACCTGTGGTTGGAGTCAAGCATCAGCCTTGTGGATGTAGGTCAGCAACCTCATCTGCTGAGAGTCCATGTGTTTATGCACAATCACTCTCCTGTAGTGGCAGTACCTCCAGTGCTACAGAGAGAGTGTGCTCTCCACACCAAGATGTGGCAGGCCATGGGCTCATGGTGCTGGGTGTTCCTGTGGAGGACACTGTCCCAGTAGACAGCAGTCACAGTGTACTAGCACCACTTTTGACCTTGGACATGGAGTTGCCAGTCCAACACCTGGCAGACCCAGTTCCCATGTTTGGGGCTGGAGACAGTGAACTGTCAGCTCTATCATGCATGATTCAAACTGCACAACATACACACATGTAGGGCTAACACTGAGCTTGGCTGTGTATACACACACACTCACACATGGCACATTTCTATGGTCCATCTTACCTGCTTCCCTTCCTGACTCACACACATGCTGCCAACCTTTTGGGTTAGCCTAGGCCAACTGCACCCCCAAACATCTCCCTGTGCAAGTGATGATAGCTGTGTCACATCCCTGTTATCCACATTATTGAGCAGGGAAATTAAGCTATTTCAACACAATTCGATAACAGCCACCAAAAAACAGCAACCACCTCAGGCTTAGGATAATCCAATTTATTCACCGACTAAGCGCTTTCACCAAATTAATGGCTTCCTCAGAGTCAGTGTAACAAACAAAATGCACAACTTATATACATCCAATGCAAGATACTCAAGCATCAATTAATTAATTTAACAAGTTAATTGAATACAATCAACAAAATTCAACACCTCACACTGTCCCAGTCCTTATAAAGAACTAGCATTGTAAATACCTAACTCTAAAGTAACATAAATTGAACTATACTATACTAAATATGTAAAACACTTTTATAATCTATGTGTGTATATCCTTACTTATACTACTTAGTTATTTGAATTAAAAACTCAACCACATTAAAAATTCCTAACGGTTTTTAAACAATACTTGCTGTAAATACAATACAAATTAATAAAATACATATTTTCATCAAATCATTCTATTTCCTTTTTCACAATTAATTGTTTCACTTATATAATGTGCCCAATACTTTTATATAATAGCAGCCCTGAATTTCAAAACAGGTTTCAAGGAGATATGTTCATTAATGCCAGGGTGTCTGGTGGCATTAAGCCTCAACTGCCACTTCGTCTCCAGTAAGGCAACTTTATTACTAGTGTCCCCTCCTTCGTCAAACATAACCCTATATATGATGAAAAATAAAAACTTCTTGAAATCCTTACAGTTCCCACTGTGAATGTAAAGTGCATTATGCAAATCCTTCTTTTTAATTGCTCTCACGTGTTCCACAATTCTTTCACGTAACCTGCGGGTTGTCATGCCAATATAGAAAGCATCACAGGTTGAGCATAAGGCCACATAGACCAAGTTCATGGTGTTACAATTACACTTGCCAGGACATGGCAATGTGTGCCCTCACCCCTTGATACACACATATGGGCCTTCAGCTATGTACCTACAATATCTACAGAAACCACACCTAGACATCCTAGGTACCCTGCTCTTTTTCTCACACTCCATGATGCTCTTGATGTTGTCACCTTTGCTATAAACTATCTTCGGACTAACCCCCAACACTCCTTTTGTGGAATCACTAAGACAATACTCCCACATTCTGTGTAACACCTTGACAATATCGTCACTTCTTTCATAAAATTTTAAAACAAAACAAGCTCCAACCATCTTAGACCTTTCAACTTCATCTTGGTCCTTAAATGCTTCGCTACTTCCCAACAAAATGGGTAGATACATGAACCCCTTTGTCTAAACACTTCTCTTTTTAGCTTTAGTAACAATCTGAGAGGATAACCTCTATCCAACAACATCCCTATCAGTTTAAACATCTCCTGCTTAAATAGCTCATCCTCACTCACCAATCTTGATAGACGCACCATCTGCCCTTTGGCAACACCCTTCCTCTGGTGGTAAGGGTGACAACTTTTGAAATGTAAAAGTGAATTCGAATAGCTTTCTTTCCTGTAAATAGAACTACACAATCCCACCCCTTTCTTAGTAATAGCTATATCTAGAAAATTTATGCTATCCTTCTCCCAGTTAAACGTGAATTTAAAAAAAAACAGTAGTAGAGTTCAGATATTCAATGAACTCCCTGGCCTGGGTTTCATCACCTTTCCAAATAATAAGCAGGTCATCAAGGAATCTGTTGTAAAGAATGATGTTTGTCATAAAGGGATGGAAGAAAATAAATTCACCACATCAACTGACAAAAAACTGTATGAACTACTATCTTCCTTGACTTCTCTCAGCCTCTCCAAGCAGTGCCATGAGTCCCTCAAAACATGAGGGACCCCATCAAACACCTTCTTGCAAATGCAGTCCACAAAGGAGGCCAAGGGTTCAGTTTTTGAACCCCTTGCTGCTACTATGGGTCTAAACTGCAGGTTGACTACTCCCTTGTGGACCTTGGGAATACCAAAAATTTTTGGTAAGGCTGGGTTCTTCACCATCAAAAAATCGTATTCTTTCTCAGAAATAGCCCCTTGAAACAAGGCATCCCATAAAAAAGCATCAATCCTTTTAAAGGCTACATTAATTTCATTCCTCGAAACCCTTGAATATGTTTCAAAGTCATCCAAAATGTTTAACATAGCTGCAATGTAAGATCAGTTGATGTGGTGAATTTATTTTCTTCCATCCCACACAAGGAGGGCTTGGACATGTTCCGTGAGGGATTGTTGTTGAGTAATAAAGTGGACAAGGACAGGATTAATTTGACTTGTGACCTAATGGAATTGGTCCTATTGAATAATTTTATAGGCTTTGAGGGTGAACTATTTCAGCAATGTTCAGGAGTTGCCATGGGGGCTAGGTGTGCCCCCGTCTTCGCGAACATAGTCCTTTGGATATGGGAAAGAACTTATGTTTTTTCATCTAGCTTTATGACAAACATCATTCTTTACAACAGATTCCTTGATGACCTGCTTATTATTTGGAAAGGTGATGAAACCCAGGCCAGGGAGTTCATAGAATATCTGAACTCTACTACTGGTTTTTTCAAATTCACGTTTAACTGGGAGAAGGATAGCATAAATTTTCTAGATATAGCTATTACTAAGAAAGGGGTGGGATTGTGTAGTTCTATTTACAGGAAAGAAAGCTATTCGAATTCACTTTTACATTTCAAAAGTTGTCACCCTTACCACCAGAGGAAGGGTGTTGCCAAAGGGCAGATGGTGCGTCTATCAAGATTGGTGAGTGAGGATGAGCTATTTAAGCAGGAGATGTTTAAACTGATAGGGATGTTGTTGGATAGAGGTTATCCTCTCAGATTGTTACTAAAGCTAAAAAGAGAAGTGTTTAGACAAAGGGGTTCGCGGTATCTACCCATTTTGTTGGGAAGTAGCGAAGCATTTAAGGACCAAGATGAAGTTGAAAGGTCTAAGATGGTTGGAGCTTGTTTTGTTTTAAAATTTTATGAAAGAAGTGACGATATTGTCAAGGTGTTACACAGAATGTGGGAGTATTGTCTTAGTGATTCCACAAAAGGAGTGTTGGGGTTAGTCCAAGATAGTTTATAGCAAAGGTGACAACATCAAGAGCATCATGGAGTGTGAGAAAAAGAGCAGGGTACCTAGGATGTCTAGGTGTGGTTTCTGTAGATATTGTAGGTACATAGCTGAAGGCCCATATGTGTGTATCAAGGGTGGGGCACACATTGCCATGTCCTGGCAAGTGTAATTGTAACACCATGAACTTGGTCTATGTGGCCTTATGCTCAACCTGTGATGCTTTCTATATTGGCATGACAACCCAGGTTACGTGAAAGAATTGTGGAACACGTGAGAGCAATTAAAAAGAAGGATTTGCATAATGCACTTTACATTCACAGTGGGAACTGTAAGGATTTCAAGAAGTTTTTATTTTTCATCATAGATAGGGTTATGTTTGACGAAGGAGGGGACACTAGTAATAAAGTTGCCTTACTGGAGACGAAGTGGCAGTTGAGGCTTAATGCCACCAGACACCCTGGCATTAATGAACATATCTCCTTGAAACCTGTTTTGAAATTCAGGGCTGCTATTATATAAAAGTATTGGGCACATTATATAAGTGAAACAATTAATTGTGAAAAAGGAAATAGAATGATTTGATGAAAATATGTATTTTATTAATTTGTATTGTATTTACAGCAAGTATTGTTTAAAAACCGTTAGGAATTTTTAATGTGGTTGAGTTTTAATTCAAATAACTAAGTAGTATAAGTAAGGATATACACACATAGATTATAAAAGTGTTTTACATATTTAGTATAGTATAGTTCAATTTATGTTACTTTAGAGTTAGGTATTTACAATGCTAGTTCTTTATAAGGACTGGGACAGTGTGAGGTGTTGAATTTTGTTGACTGTATTCAATTAACTTGTTAAATTAATTAATTGATGCTTGAGTATCTTGCATTGGATGTATATAAGTTGTGCATTTTGTTTGTTACACTGACTCTGAGGAAGCCATTAATTTGGTGAAAGCGCTTAGTCGGTGAATAAATTGGATTATCCTAAGCCTGAGGTGGTTGCTGTTTTTTGGTGGCTGTTATCGAATTGTGTTGTTCTAACCTTTATCCTGTTTTTTGGAACTTTGTTGGTGTAAATTAAGCTATTTGTCTGATGCACAAGTTGACTATATAAATTGACATGTACTTGTGTAATCCGTTGTTGTTTTGCCATGCCATTTGCAGTGGTTACTGACAGATACTGTATGCTGACATTTGTAATGAGTAAGCTACATAGTTTTGTGTAGCTTATGTTGTATGATGTTGTAATGGCTGTATACTTACCCAATGAAAGGTGTGTCATGGACCTGTTTCTGTTACTGTTTTGGGATTCTGTTGGGGACACCTATGTATACACAGCAGCAATAAAGCCATAGATGTCACAGCACAGGATAGAATGTCAGCACAGAATAAATATGTGTTTAGCAAGTTACAGCACTATAGGTGCATGGCTCCATAGGTCCATAGGTCTATATATATATATATATATATATTTATATACATATATATATATATATATATATATATATATATATATATATATATATATATATATATATATATATATATCACAGGTATATATATCACAGGCCAACAAGGCCAATGACATCATTCAGTGTACTCATGCATCCCTAATCTGTGAATAGGTCTGATACCCCTGATAAGCACCACCAACATTTTGGAGCTAACACGTCTACAAGCTATGGTGCTGGAGATGACCCATCTACAAATTTCCTGTGTCCAATACAGACATTTGTCCAACAACAGCTATGATTATCTTGTTCTGCATCCCATTGTGTAACCTGAGCATGACGTGTGTCACAGCAGATGTGTGCTTCACATGCATGGGGGCCTGTTACCTATAGGGTGTACTGTCTGGGTTACATACCTGTATGGAATAGCTGCAGAAAAACAGACCAAGTACAGCAAATGTACCTGACAAAATTTCCTTTCTTTGCACTTGTATCCAAGTGATGTAAACCATATATCCAAACACCAGCGACTCTGTCTTGCTTTGAAGTAAAAAAATATTTATTAAGCAATACCAACTTCAATATTTTTGGTTAATTAAAACAACACAAATAAAACGCTTTTCATTTCCAAAGGTTTGAAAACTTTTTCAAATGGTTTGTACTCCGCCCCTTTTCTTCTATTTATAGTGATCATGACATCACTTCTCCTTAAAGGTATAAGACACCTTAAATACAATGTACTTCTACAATGTCACAATTATTCTTTGTTGTGTAGCATGGTCAAGTAAAAGTAAATAAAATAAAACTTTTTCTATCCATCTTTAAGTCGTCATTCATAAAACACTTTTTAAACAGATAAAAACTTTGCTTTACAATCTCAAAGCTTAATACAGTGTATGTGTTCTATAATATTAGTGTGCTCTATGCTAGTTGTATTTATACCAGCACAGCACATGCCTATTAGAACACTAATATAAAGCAATCCAAGTAAATTTACATTTCTTATTTAAGAATCTTTGCATATTCCTGTCCTGTTATGTTCAGGGCATTGACCCATACATAATCTTTCTATTAGAATTATTTTATATATTTTTACCACCCTGATTAGTTACTAAAACAGCTATGTGTAGACTTCATTTTAATGTTATAAATGCTACAACCATGCAATATCAGAAGTGTGCAATCCTATGTTTTTGTTGTTCTTCATATCAACTTCATTATGAATTGGTTAAATACATCTCATCTACGGATGTCAAAGTTATGAAAGTCAGAAACTATTTATGACAATGTCTATAAGAAAACTCTTGTAATGTAAAAAAGTACAATAAATATTGACTATGTTATATATGATCTAAGATGGTCTCATAAGCAACTATACACACATAAATACAACTATTTGTTGATAGAAGACTTTATACATCAATTGGAAGCACATAACTACCCAACAAAAAGTATAGTCGCTTTCTGACTTCATCGTACAAATAACATTATTGTTGTAATGGCTATATACTTACCCAATGAAAGGTGTGTCATGGACCTGTTTCTGTTTCTGTTTCAGGATTATGTTGGGGACACCTATGTATACAAAGCAGCAATAAAGCCATGGATGTCACAGCACAGGATAGAATGTCAGCACAGAATAAATATGTCTTCAGCAAGGTACAGCACTATAGGTGCATGGCTCCATATGTCCATATACATATATATATATATATATATATATATATATATATATATATATATATATATAAAACAGGCCAACAAGGCCAATGGCATCATTCAGTGTACTCATGCATTCCTAATCTGTGAATAGTTCTGATACTCTTTATAAGCGCCACCAACATTTTGGGAGCTAACAAGTCTACAAGCTATGGTGCTGGAGATGACCCATCTACAAATTTCCTGTGTCCAGTACAGACATTTGTCAAAAAAATAGCTATGATTATCTTGTTCTGCATCCCATTGTGTAACCTGAGCATGATGTGTGTCACAACAGATGTGTGCTTCACATGCATGGGGGCCTGTTACCTATATGGTGTACTGTCTGGGTTACATACCTGTCTCTCCAGCATGTACTATCTATACCACAGTGATGGTGTAGGTATGTACAACAGGTAAGACATATGTTAGTCCTGTCATGGATACATGGGAGGTACACAGTGGGATCTAACACCTCCCTGTATGGCAGTCATACATATTCTCTCCAAAGCATTTTTGAGACAGATTGCAATGTAAGGTCTTGATGGGGGTTCCATATGACATGTTATCTGCAATGTGCATTGCTGTACCATGGAACCTGTGTAGCTGCTACAGTTGTAAGATATGCCTACACAGTGACATAGCAAAGGTAGCCATTGAACACAATGATAGGTGTGATAAGTGCCACATTCAGTATAGCAATGACAGTCTGGGAGTTACATAACAGGCCTTTATGTTTAGGATGTACAACATTGAATGCATCTTCACATCTTATTGACCAGTGTAAGTTAAAGGCTACATTACTCTCTGTGTCCATAAGCCTGTGAGTTATGTCTCATCTGTGTAACTGTTGGTTCTTTGTGGGATTCAGTGACAGCTGCTGATATGCAATCACCTGCTAATGTCATCAGTCAGAGGGCACTGACAGTGGCTGTGACTGCAGAGAGGGAATAGCTTGAAGGAGTATGTCATTAATGATGTCTGGGGAAATCCACTGGTGACTGGCATCATTGCTGCATAGGTCTCCCAATGCTATCTTCCCAGATTATGACTGTCAGACACTTGCCTATCCATCAGCTGACATAACACTCTGTAGATAACCTACACAGTTTCCAGCAAGGCCTACTGGCCTAATATTGTCAAACACCTTGTTAGGTCATGGTAGGTAGAGTGAGTAATATTCCCATCATCCATTGCATAGTGTAACACTCAATGAGGTCCACCAGTTAGAGTTGGTAGGCATGATTTGGCTTTGAGCATATCAAAGTGTGTGTCATCCAGGGTGAGTAGGTGTATGACAGTGTTACTGTTCATATCCATACTAACTGCTTTCATGACATTTCATGTCACATGAGTCAGAGATCTGGGGACACTGCTTGGCACTACATGCTAGTTGTCCTTTGTGGAACTGAGTATTACATTTGCTTCCAGCATGTTCCAAGAAGAGACTCATCCAAGGTGTCTGTACAGAGTGCAGAGAAACACGTTAGGGAAGTGTAAGTTATATATATATATATATATATATATATATATATATATATATATATATATATATATATATATATATATATATATATATATATATATATATATATATATATATATATATATATATATATATATATATATATATATATATATATATATATATATATATATATATATATATATATATATATATACACACCCTGTGAAGGTAAGGTGGGGTTATGCACTGGTATTCTGCCATGGGACATTACCCAAGCAGTGTGTACTGGAAGGACGCATTTACCTTGTGAAGACTGTGTTAAGCATAGGAGTCCACGGAATTGCCAGGGCTGGCAAATACTACTGCTGGTCTCACCGTCACCAATCTCACATAGGATATCATGCTCTGGTATGTTTTCTGTCATCACAAGCAAAACATTGCTATAAAGCCCATGATGACAAGCAGGACACAGCCTGTTTGTTCATCCACATAGCTGTCCCACATCACAAAAGACTCTGTAGGCTTCACATACCCTTTTCTAGGTAGATGCCTTGATTAGCAATCTGGGCACTCAGTTGGCTTTTGCATATGTTATGCCATCTGTTCCAGGATTCATGGTATGTCACTAGGGAACTGACATGAGTGGGATTAGGAGCACTGCTGTAGCACTACTATATAATATACAATGTCCATTGACATAGATATCAAGTCTTGCTGTAACAATCAGCACACTGGCGGTGACCCATTGTAGGTAACAATTTCACATCTAGTCATGCATCCTGCCCTGCAACAGATTACTGGTGGATATCTGCATGACATGGCTGTGAGGCCTACTGCAGCAGACTGGCCACTTATGGCCAATGTGTGTCCAGCTGCCACATGTCATAGGCATGCCATACTGTACAGATATGTGCCCAAAAACACATGACTGTGTTCCCACATCATGTCCCACAACAACCAGTGTGCTATCTAGTTGCTTGCCAGGCATCGTACGCTTTCCACACCAACATAATGTCATCAAAGTTGAACAAGTCCTCTATGTATGCACTTACATCCACATCGTAACTGCAAGGTGTGCCTACAAACATTGTATTTCAGGCTGTTAACACCAAGGGTGTGAAAGCAGGACTCTACCTTTGCAGGACCTGCTGCTGAGATGTTGGGAGTGTCCCCACCCCTCTACTCCTATGACACACAAAAAAATGTATGGCAGATGTGACTGCATTTCAAACCTTGCTGCCATGTTGTCTCCAACAGCAGTCATTACATATGGCAATACACATTATGTTAACATGCACAGCTCGCATCCTGCACCATCTACACCAATAGCACACACACCTGCATGTGTGCAGCACTTTACCAGATACATTTCCAAACAGACACCTCAGAACATCCTTCCTCAGGACTACACAGTGCACATAATACTGCATCCACCACTCTCTCACCAGTTAAATACCTGAGGCAAAACACAAAATCACACATCTTAGTCATAGATGATTACATAGTGGAATACATTCATGTCTGTGTCAAATGGCTACATATGCAAAAGATCACAGATAGCTATCTGTGGGTTGACACAGTAGGCCTTACCTCACATTGCCACAAATCAAGGAATATCAGTCCACATAATGTTGACATCATAATTACTGCAGATGTGTACAACTAGGAACATACGTCATCAGCCTGTATGCAGACACATGAATGTGCTTAGCGAGTCTGTGTTTCTTGCAGGTATATGCACAGCTTTCAGTTGCAGTTGACCCTCACCTAAGATGATGGCTCCATACATATGGAAATTGATGGAAATCAACAAATTGCCTTAACATGTGGTGTCATTGTAACGGGATCTACTACATGTGTCCCTGGGATGCCTTGCTCAACAGACATCAATGCTTTCCCAGTGATGGTCTTCATCTCTCATCCCAGAAATTTGGAGTACTGGTCAAGGCTGCTGGCACCACCACAATGCATCTTAGATGCACTGTTCAGGGAAAGGTTGGCAATGAGAACACCATTTGTAAACAACATCAGGGTTATGCTGATACATGATGGGTATGGCAACACTGAATCCCACTCTGTGGAATGTGCCCCCACCCTGGATTATGCAGACATGTGTGGAGTCAAGGACATCTGGTTCAAGGCTGTGGACAGCAACGCAGCCATACCAGATTACACATCCATCCAGATCTTCGCACCTCAAATGACAGTGCTCAAGGTAATGCAGGTGGTGTATGTATACTCATTAATGATAGATACACATCCAGATTTTGTGAAACACTGTCATTTCCCAGAGACACTGCAAGTGCCATTCAGTACTGGAAGGGCACATAATCAAGAAATAGTCAGCTACAGGATTAGCTCCATGAATCCAGACACCCATTGTTGTATTTGCATGTACGTGTGTCTATCAAGATATATCATTACACCAGAGTGTGGGGTGACATTAAGTGACCACCAACTGTGTTGCTTAATCATTGCTTAGTTGTGCTACAGCTCACTTGCTCAAAGGGTAGTCCATGTCCTGAACTACAATGCACTGGAGCAGTACCATGGCATCCTCTAACGGGAACCAATGTATTGCAGCATGTGTTTACCAGTATGGGGGTGACCACTGTAGACCTCCAATGTGAGGCCCTCCCTGGTAGGATCTGACCACAGATCAGTGTCATTAAAACTAGCAGCACTAACCCCCCTTGAAGATAATACAGACATATATTTCAACAAAGTCATTATTACCTCCTGTGGGATGGTTTACATAGCTTGACTGCACCTCCCCTCTCTGATCAGACAGGCAAGTATGCAGAGCTCTACACCCATGCATTATGCCAGCAGCATTACAACTGCATGAACTCTGCTGTAACTGACAAGAGGAACACAGGCTTATCATGGTACAGCAAACCTGCCTGGTGGACAACTGCCATTATCAGGCTGTACAATAAGAGGTGGACATTAATGTGTGACAGTTGAGGTGAGTGTGCCCACCTAAAATGGATGAACAACCTGCTTAACTAAAGCAAGCACATAGCACTGTTGTGATGTTGGGTAGACACAGTAAGTGACAAAATGTGCCAACCACAATGCACAATGTAGTTACATGTGTAATCTCAAAGGACAGACCCAGATTGTCTGTGAACTCATACATAATGATGCCACATATAATGGGTCTTTACTCATAGCTAACCTGTAGTCCCACAGGTTCTGCATCATCTTCACTCCCCTGTCCTTACCACATTCCTACAACCTGTCCCATAACTTCCATATCTACAGACCAGGTTGTAAATGGCCTCTCTATGGAGGATACACAGCATCTATTGAACAGACTAACATCCCAGACAGCATCCTACATGGGATCTGACAAGGATTACTAACACCATTGGGAGCACCTTGCAATCATACTGAAACCAGTGGCTGCACTGCAGCAGACTGGACAATTGCAATTGTTATACTCTTGCACAGGGATTGTGCATGCACCATAAACCTCTTTGCCTGAGTATCCATATCTGTATGGCCATAGAGGGACTCATCATGGAGCTGATCAGTACACATATATGTGATATACACACAGTTGACTGTACACAGTTTGGATGTCTGCCAGGGGGACATTTATGAAGCAGCCAACAAGGACCTGGGTGAGGGGACATCAAGGCATACAACCCCCTGGACTGAGCCAAGCCATCTGACTATATCCCCCACTCAGGCATCATTTACAAAGCACCCACTTAGGCATCCATGATACTATCATTGTAGGGGTCACTAAGTGACCCATTGATGACACACATACTCAACATAAGGACATCCACCTGCAACAGCTGATCTGTAAGCAGCAATGTTCAACAGGGCTCAGTCCTGGGTCCTCCACTGTTTGAAATCCATTTAACCATGATGCAATTGAATACTGAATGTCTGTGGCTAACAAAGTTGGCTTATGCCTGCAATCTGTGAGCACTCATGGAGTCTGTGAGTTATGTCAATATCCTACAAGAAGGTATTGATGAACACATGCCTGTTGAAATAATAAGGGACATAAACTCCATGCAAATATATATGTAGTATCATTTCCATCACTAACATCTTTGTACCTGGTAAGTAGCACATCAGTCGAAACATGTGATGGACATACTCAGGGGTGAAAGACCTAGGCACACAGACCTGGTCACACAGGTTTACACCTAATGTGCATGAGATCACCCTGTCTCCCCAGGGGTATGACAGGAATCATATGCCATAGCTGAGGGCACAATCACCCATAATTGACAAATTCATAATCTCCATGTACTCTTCCCTCAGCATGCCAATATCTGAGTGCAATGGTCATTTGGTAATGGACCTTTCCAAGCAGTACTGGCAATTGCACACAACAATATGGTCCCTCACAAGGGAACTTCCTGTCTTCAGCATGTGTTCAATGGGAATCATCTCAAATGAGTGTCATTGTAGCCTGTGGAATATAGACTACTCAGAAGTGATCTCTGCCTTGCATATGGGGCAATGGATGACCCTGCTTGACTGTAAATGCTGCATATCTGTAGGTGGCATAGTAGATGGATTAATCATTAGTCTATGGGCATTAACCTAATATGTGACATTAGTAATACATGCTCGTAGAAGAGATTTGTCTAGCAGACTTTAACACACCTTTGAAACAGAACCCTGACTAGTGGCATGCATAGCACCTCAGTGCACCTCAGCATATGCCATCTGTATGACTGGCTGGGCGATCATTATTTCATCAAAGGGCTTCTGTCTGTGTCCCTCTTGGATTGGGGCAATATGTGCTGATCATTTAAATAAGGGCATACAGTTGTCTACAAATGTAATGGCTGTATGGCCATTATAGTAGTGAAGTTCAAACATCCTATGGTGCGATAAGCTGATGTAAAATGCTGTAACAGCCACACACGCAAACATGGCTACATTAAGGATAGCGCCACTTCCAATTATTGCTTACAGGACATGGCACGGCACACACATAGCACACATTGGCTGTATTTAAATGAGAGCACTTATCTATGTAATGGCAGACAGTACAGATGATAGTATGTGATGCATGCAACAGACCTCATTTCTGATAGTACTGTCGCTTAAGGACATATTATGCTTGATGACATCAACAGGCTCAGTTGTGGTAAGGCATTTGGAGGACCACATCACCTGCTATAAATACAAGTCTGCAAAACTATACCTCTTTCTAAGTATATAACCACTGAAAGGTGTCCCAATCTAAGCGGAGCCACTGCAAGCACAACAAAAGTTCAGCTCACCAAAAAGATCCAGGCCCATAAACGTTCCAAAAGACTTTATTAACAAATGCACACAGAATAAAATTAACGTCGACCTAGGTTTCTTCCGTAAAACGAACTTCATCAGAACAGGTTCTGATGAAGTTCGTTTTACGGAAGAAACCTAGGTCGACGTTAATTTTATTCTGTGTGCATTTGTTAATAAAGTCTTTTGGAACGTTATGGCCTGGATCTTTGGTGAGCTGAACTTGCAGTGGCTCCGCTTAGATTGGGACACCTTTCAGTGGTTATATACCTGGTGTATTTGATTCCTGGTTTTGGTGTATACCTCTTTCTAAGTTACTGAGGTGATCATATTTATGCCATATGGACATACACACATGCACCAAGTGGCCTGGTGTGAGATTAGAACTACTACCTCTCTAGTTTTACACAATATAGATCATAATATGTATCACATGTGCCAGAGCTGAAGTCTGATGCTACCAAGGCAGCTGGTACTCTTAAGGTAGATGACATCATCAAGCCTTGTAGAACAGGGCAGTTTGGAAGCCAGCAGCACCATACAGGGCCAAAGAGTGCATAGCCATTGCAGTTTGATAGCCAATGTGGGATTCTCAGTTATTTGACAGGGAGATTCAGACACACACACACACACACACACACACACACACACACACACACACACACACACACACACACACACACACACACACACACACACACACACCAAGTGGTTTGGAGTGAGATTAGAACCCCTGCCTATCTAGTCTTACACACTACAGATCACAGTACTTACTGCATGTGCCATGGCTTAAGTCTGATGGTACAATAACAGCTGGTACTCTTAAGGTAGATGACATCATCAGGCCTTGTAGAAGAGGGTAGATTGGAAGCCAGTAGTAACTTACAGGGCCAACATGTGCATAACTGAGTCCTCCTGTGACTGTAGCAGTGATGGCCTAGGCACTGGTGGGGGGCTTTGCATCCCTTCCCTTTGCTTATACTGCTGAAGCTAGTTCCACAGGATCATATTGTGCACATGTGGCTGGAGAGTACTGCAGGGCTCCACCAGCTATAGTGAGGCACCAGAACTGTGACTTCAGAAGCCCAAACACATGCTCTATGATGTTCCTAGTTTGTGTGTGTGCCTCATTATGGCATTCTTCCATGGGTGTGTGTGCATTTCTGATGGGTGTCATCATTCATGGTTCCAGGGTGTAGCTAGCATGCCCCAGTAAATGGCCATGTTGGATGTCTCCCCTAGCAAACATCTGGTACAACTGTGATGTGTGCTAGATATGGGAGTTGTGATAACTGCCAGGGATGTCAGCACACACATTCATGATAATTCCTTGGGCATTGTACACGACTTGCAGTTGATGGAGTGGTACCCCTTGCAGTTGATATAGATTCCACCCTCCTCACTGGGTGGTGCCTTGATGTGTACATGAGTGCAATCTATGCCACACAGTAATTCTGGGTAGTGTGCTACACAGTAGAAGAGGTGCATACTGCTGCCCCTCTCCTCAAGGTGCGGGGTAAATAAATGTGCTCACTGGCATGTGGTTGCATGGTATCCAAGAACTGGTGTAGTATCCTGGAAGCTGTTGCCTGTGAGACCCCCATCATGTCCACAGATGGTATTTGAAAACTACCTGTAGCTAGTATCCTAAGGGCTACACATACCTTTGTTTCCAATGGGATGGGTTCCCCTGTGTTGGCTCTGGGTCTGAGTTGATGGCAGCAGAACTCAGTGAGTTCTTCTAATATGTCTCTGTCCACCCTGTAGATCACTCTCCAGCTCATGTAGCTCCAGGAAGGTTACCCTGGGCCTGAACTCTCTTTTCTTTCTCTGTCTAGGGCTACTGTCAACAGCAGCAGCAGCACTGACTTCAACATCTAGCACATACAGGTGTAGGAGACCTGCAGCAGCCCCTAGATTTTCTCAGTTAAAATTCACAAGTCTGTACTCCAATGGTCCAGAGTATTCAAGAAAAATCAGAATGTAGGATGTATGCATACATTATAGAACTCTGCTGTAGGTGCAGAATGTGTGATTGGCTAACTATGATGCATTCCACCTGCCTACAATATAATTAACTTCATTCCATGGCCCTCTTTTAGCTTAAACAAGGGTCAAAACTAATCAAATACATTTTTCAGACACACTCAGCATGGTGGTGCACCACGCAAACACACACATGGAAGGTAAACAGAACTTACAAGTTAGTGGACACCCCCACCTAAAAGGACACACTCAGTCAGGCAGAGTGCCATGCAAACACATGCACTTAAGCTGAAATGAGCTTAGAAGTCAGTAGACACACACCCCTGGTGTCAGCTAAATCCTGTGTAAACAGCAACATGAGTCTAAGCCTACATGAAGGGGATATGTGGACACGATTACTCCTTTCTGCTATTCAATAACTCCACCTCATTTGCATAGATATCCATGCTCACAGCCTGGAAACTACACACTTCATAGTCCAACCACGTTTACAACAACACCAGCGCACCATTGTAGGGATGCTATGCATGGTCCTGTATTACATTTCTTTCACATAATATTAATTTTTTCCAACTTTTTTATTTTTCTATAAAGCATTTTCCACACTGTGGAGTGCTACGCAATCATGCCCAGATTATTAAAAAAAAACTAATTTAACTTATTTCCTTTCATTTTTCCGATATACAGACTAATAACTTCACTCATATGTGTATGTGGTATGACATTTCTGTCCATATATCTACATTTTTACAACCCCTTTTGTTTGTCTACACTCCTGTACATGGAATCTTTTCACATACACTACAGACACTGACACAAGGTCTACACAGATGCCTATCTGCTTTCTGAATCGCTCTACCTGCCTTATTTGCATGAGATATGCCTGCTTATGTGGTGATTTGCATGCCATTGAAGATTCTGTGCTGGCATGTGCTTGTAAGCCGCACAACAGCACTTACTGAATCTAAAAATATTCAAACCTGTGTAAGCAGCACTGCGTGATACCTACATGGAAAAAAAAAAAAACGTGTAGGCTTTATTAAATTCCCCCCTTTGTGTTTAGGACAGTATTTCTTGAGAAGTATGCATGTAATATATCCCATCCTGTACAATACTCAGATAATGCAACTCTATATATCTGAAATATAGTTCCAAACAAAATTATTGCCCTTTACAAAGTAATTCAGTCCCAAGACTACTAAAAGTCACCCACATACAGACCTCTCTGAAATATATTTCCATTCATTCTGAAGTTATTATATCTTTAATTACCATGTTTACAAGGAAGTTCTTCTGTGGCAATGAGAACTAATAAGCTACATTTTATTTTTTAACATTCTTTGTTCCATGGCCTTGATTCTCACTGGTTCAACACAGTTTTAACAGTGTATAAGACCCAACAGCAAACTATGTCATAATTTATCCTATTTATCATTTCAAACACCAAGGATTACAAGCCAAACTATTATTTATTTATTTATTTATTTATTGACATTTGTTGACAGGGAAAGTCCACTGGGTCAGAATAAACCATTTTCAGTGGAAGCCTGGGGAGAAAAGCTCCAGTGAAAAATTAAAAATTACTACAGCAGACAACTAAACAAAAATGATTATACAACACGATAAGATTTACAGTAATAAGACACCATACAAATATAAATAGCATTTCGTAGTGATAGAAATATGCAGAGTACAATGTCATTATTTATTTATTTATTTATTTCAGTTTGTTAACCGGGAAAGTCCATTATGCAGTGAAAATAAATGACAGTAGAACTTGCACAGTATATAAATGGATAACTTGTTGAGGACATTCAATATAAATGACACACAATCCCCGGGATTCATGAAGCTCGGTGCAAGTACGGTTTTAGTCTTGTTCCCATTACAGATGGTGCAGCAGTGCCATATGAATATTTATGAGGGCGCGCTGCCACACCCTTGATGTGCACAGGAAACGTGTGGGAGCGCAGGGGGCATGTTCAAGTGCTCTATGGAGGCGGAAACATGGCCCCACAGTTGCACAACCTACTATGCTTACTATTAGAGCCTGCCTGTAATAGTAAAAAATTAATTCAGTGTCCGTGGATACTGAAATATATGTTAAACATACAAGAGTATCCATGAACACTGAAATAAAATCAAAGTAGTAAATACACATAGCGGAATGGTTAGCCCCATCCCTAGAACTTTCACAATTAGATACCCCGTGTCCCTATTTTACATTTGTATTGCTTCAATATCGCAAGTGTAAGAGAAGTGCAGCATATTTGCGAGTCGCTGCACCCTGCTGAACATAGCTTACACATCAAAATCATTCAAATAGAGAAAAACATGCAGAGTTGACATTCATGTCAATAGTGTAGTGGTTAGAGCATCCGCTGAACAAACAAGCATTCAGGGTTCGTTTCCAGCTATAACACATATCCTTTTCCATGTGGAATGAATGTTGTTTTGCTGTAAAACACAACACAATAACATGTAAATGTGAACTGGAGTACTGCATGAAATGTTTAACGAAAGTTTCATTCAATCAAAGTGGTACTGTCATAATAAATAAGGCACTAGTAAGCGGGTGTAAGCACAAATAAGCATTACTAAACATATATAAGTACCAGTAAGCAATTATGAGTGTGCTTGCATGGGTGTAAGCAGTGCCCAACATAGGAAATGTATATAAGTATGTAGAGATATATAATAGATATATATATATATATATATATATATATATATATATATATATATATATATATATATATATATATATATATATATATATATATATATATATATATATATATATATATATATATATATATATATATATATGTATATATATATATATATATATATATATATATATATATATATATATATATATATATATATATATATATATATATATATATATATATATATATATATATATATATATATATATATATATATATATATATATATATATATATATATATATATATATATATATATATAATGAACGGCATAACAATAAATCATACAAAATGAATGAGAAGGGAATCAACAGCAACTTCAGTATTATATAGTGCTGTCAGCGTATGCCATATCTAGCTGGGCAGGAGTGAGCAAAGCACTGCTACTCACACCACAGGCAGGATACTACCAGTGGGAGTAACATTGTTGATCTGCTAAGTCTACTTTACAAACAATCAGAGGGTAGTCCCTAGTGGGACTACACAAAAATTGATAGGATGATTGGACATCCGACCATTACACATGCAAGTGCAGGTATGTTCAAGGACTAAATGGTGGGAGAGTCTTATAATACATAGGCTGGAACAACACACATGTAGGGCCCCTAACACTCGGGAGAGGGCAATGTGTGGAGGTGTTTCATGGCTGCGATAGCAACTGGACAATGGATGGCATGTGGGTATGTTGAACTTGGGTG
The DNA here is from genome assembly GCF_019279795.1 of Protopterus annectens. Taxonomy (NCBI): domain Eukaryota; kingdom Metazoa; phylum Chordata; order Ceratodontiformes; family Protopteridae; genus Protopterus; species Protopterus annectens. The sequence continues at coordinate 110,600,685 of NC_056748.1, read as the reverse complement.
GGATGGGGGAACTATGGGTATGAAATTATGGATCCAGGTGTGTCAGGGTTGGATGGGCTGGTTCTAATTCGACTGCCTCGTGGAGGTCAGTGAGTTCGTTATAAGTATATATGCATATAAACATGCATATATCTATATGTAGAAGTACATTCCCTGTAACACATTAATTCCTTTTGCAGACATAAATAACATGAAAGTGCCCTTACAAACCTTGACAGTAGATAGAATAATAAGTTGTGCATAAGAGGGAAGGGACAAAACTGCTAAAATGCAGAAGTGTGTACAATGTCCGAAGTCAGTGCTGTGCTCAATTCAAATGAGAAGACTTTCTCACACATGGAATCATTCCTTTGATCTGACTGCGACGGCAATGCCAGTTACTAAACCGGTTTATTTGTAAAATAATTATGCCAAACTCGTACATAATTAGCTCTCATGTGTAACGTGTGCGTTACCACATAGTCATACTTATTAATTTATTGTAGAGTCATGTTAATGGGAGTAAGGATGTAATGAAGTATAGAGTCTAATCTTGAAATAAAAACATGTGTGTCCCATGTGAGACAACCCAAAAGTGTCCTATTGGTTGCTCATGTCACCAATATTTGTGGACTAAAAGTATAGGATTTCATAGGATACGTGGAGTGAGCCAACCCATGGGATGGGTTTATAGGAGTAGGGAGTGGCCAATGTGTAGTGTTGTATCCAACTGGAGAATGGATGACTGCTGTGTTAGTGAAGTGTTGGGGTAGGTGTTTGGGGAACTAGGAGTCATGGGTATATGGGTATATATGCAAATGAGGCAGCACAGCAATAGTGTATTGGTTAGAGCATCCGCCTAACGAACAGACATTCCTGTTCTGAATTCCACAGCAGCACATACCATTTTCTATCGGTAATCTGTATATGAACATATTTCGACATCTGTCAACTGTATAACCTGTATAATAACAATTAAAAGTGAACTGGAGCGAAGTGTCAGTGTCATAATGAATAAGGCACTAGTAAGCAAGTTTAAGCATATATAAACACCAGTAAGCATGTGTAAGTGCGTTTGCATGGGGTATGCATTGCTTTACAGACACACATATATATAAATATATATATATATATATATATATATATATATATATATATATATTATATATATATATATATATATATATATATATATATATATATATATATATATATATATAAATATAAATAACTACATATATATATATATATATATATATATATATATATATATATATATATATATAGTTGCAGACATATACATATACGTGTGTATGTATATATATATATATATGTGTGTTTGTGTGTGTGTGTGTGTGTGTGTGTGTGTGTGTGTGTGTGTGTGTGTGTGTGTGTGTGTGTGTGTGTGTGTGTGTGTGTGTGTGTGTGTGTGTGTGCGTGCGTAGATATACACAGATATACTGCTATGATAGGAAACAGCACACAAGAATGATATATGTTCACAAGCTATGCCAATGGAAGTGAGGGGCCCAAGCAAGAAAATGAAACACGTAGCATAACTTTCCACCCCCTCAGCCAGACACAGGAACCATACACACAAACCCGCAAACAATGTAAATAGTCCACTGATCCCCAGACGACAGGCAGGATACAACTGGTGGGGGGTACACAGTGCACCCGTGAAATCTAATCTTGGAACACAGACAGGAGCGTCCCTTGTGGGACGCCCCAAAAATTGACATATAACCAAAAGAAGGTGATACTCCGACCATTTTGGCTGCGGTCTGTACAAACCCGGAATACAAGGGTGGGTAAGCCTGATGACCCATGGGTTGAGACAGTGTATGACATGGGTCCCGTGAAGTGGAGAGTGGGCAGCGTGTAGTGGTGTGTTCAGACCCAACCAGGACCCAGAGTAAGGATAGGTGCTGTAGAGGAGGTGCTGTTGGGAGAACCATGGGTAGTGAGTTATGGGTCTAGGTGTGCAGGTGTTGGCTGATGTGGGTCTATAATGACAGCCCCAGGGATGTAAGCAAAAGTGTTCATTGGGCAGAGGCGTCACCCAATGAGCAGCCACACCTGCTACGAGTCCCACTGCAGCAAAGTGTAATCTACATGGCAAGGAATGGAATAACATATGTTCACAGGCTGTGCATATGGGGGTGAGGGGTTCAATCAACAAACGTGTAACATGTAGCATCAACCCCCCCCCAGCTAGACCAGTGAAACATACAGACACACAATAAAAGTAAACACACCACTGCTTCCCAGACCACAGGCAGGATACTACCAGTGGGAGAAACCTGCCAGGTCTAATCTTGAAACAAAGACATCAATGTCCTTTGTGGGACATCCCAAAAATTACTGATCATTGGAGTCAGTTCCTGTCAAGAGTCATCAAACCAGGCTGTAGACGTACAGGGGCCAGTAGATTGTACAAGCCTGATAACCCATGGGTTGACACAATGTACCACATGGGTCCTGACACGTGGAGAGTGGGCAGTCTGTAGTGGTGTGGTTAGACTCCACCTGCACCCACAGTAAGGATAAGTGCTGTAGAGGTGGGGCAGGTGGGGAACTATGGGTATGCAATTATTGGCCTAGGCGTGCAGGTGTTGGCTGGAGCAGTTGTATTAGGACTGCCCCAGGGATGTAAGAAATACTCAGAAATGGGCGGGGCTTCTGCCCATACCTCTCAACCCCTAAGACTATATCCACTGGACAGGACATAAACCGTTGCGGGAGCAAATAGGGACCATACGTCTCAACTCTCTGTGATTTTCAGGGATGTCCCTGATTTTGACTCACATGTTAACTCTGTCCCTCTTAATCCCTCCTAAAACTAGTGACTTTTGGAGGTAAGGTGGTGAATTAAATTAATGAATAATGACAATAATTAAGTGTTATAAACTCCTTTTACTTCAGAAAATGTGCATTAATTCACATGCTCTGATTCTATTAATGTTTCAAGCTAATAGCACTAATATTTTAAAAGTGTCCCTGATTGTCCCTGAGTGTTTCTTGACATGTCCCTGAGTCAGTTGAAATTTGTCCCCACTTATTTGAGAGGTCTGATAGGGACTGAAGGCACATATTCTACTTAAAACCTTAGAAAGTTGATAGAATAATAGGTATGCATTAGCATGATTCGGCTGAAGGATGAGGGGTCCTAAACCCAATTACTTGTCTGTATTTAATGGTGTCAGTTCCTAGGTATTTGCCAGACAGGTGCATATTGTAAGAGGAACACACCAATAGTATGAAGCAAACTCTGGCCAGGCCATGGATTCCGTACCATCGACTGGCATGCTTACGCCTAATGGGCAGCCATTCTCGATATGGGTCCCACCTCAGCACAGTCCAGTTTAAATGGCTAAGTACAGTATGACCATATGTGTCATTGCATAACCCACTACACAACACCTATGAACACATGGTCACAACACCCCACTTTAGGCATGTAAGCCGATGTAATAGGCATCAGAAGGTATTATTGTATTCCTCACCCCCACCCAGGGGTGTGAGTGTCAGATGCAAACACCAAATGCAGTGCATTTGCAAGTGCAGGAGCATGTGGGTGTAAGCCTGTTTGTGCGCCGGTATGCGAGTATCACACTGGTGAACCAATGTAGAGGCTAATTGAGTGTAAGAAACTGTATTCAGAGGTTAGCATTGCTTAGCTCCACACAAAACCATGCACACCCACTCACAACTGCTTTAAAGTGCCTTAATCACTGTACCCAACAGCTAGTGTTCTGGCCAGCAACAAAATAACCATCCTCTGCAAGGCTACAACTTTGGGCCCTGTACATCGCAGTCATAGCAGTAAACCACTATGCCATGACAGCAATATATACAAAGGAGGTATCAGCAAACTAATCCTCACAACAAGGAAATCAAATCAAATATGTGAACTGAATCTATGTGCAGTGTAATGTGCTATAACCTACCACAAACCATAAATATGTGAATTGGAGTACTGCAGTAAACATAGAGTTGAGGTGTCACCCCAGGACCCCATACAGTGTATGTACACATGAATGACGGATACCAGACATATATATAACCTGTAATGAGTGAGATGTCATTGACAAAAGGCAAATATAATGCTAGATAACCAATAAGCAATGCTAACCACAGCACAGCCCAACTAAGTAATTGTAAGCAATGTGTAGGGAAGCCAATACAATATGCCTACAGGTACACCTCTTTAAGCAGTGCCAACCTGAAGTAAGCAGGTGTACCCATAGCTTAGCCTTTTCCAAACCGGCCAATTACAGAAAAGTGCGTGAATCCGGCCCTACTTAAATCAAAGAGGTGGGAATATGGCTCATAACTGGTTGTAGCATCCCCCTGCAGGCAGAATGGCTGGAGTGGGAGAAGGCACTCACTTTAGAGCGCAGCGCTGGGGCATCCAGGAGTCCATATTCACGATATGGCTCCTGGTAAAGCACCATGACAGGAGACTACTGCACGGCCAGTACCAGGGCTCACAGTACAAAACAGAGGTCTGGGACAGTCTCACCCATGACCTCACTAGTGCCACAGGTATCCCCCGGACTGGTGAGCAGGTCAAACACCACCATGCAGACCTGAATTGGCAGATGGGGGATGTCCTGGAACAGTGTATCCAGGAAGCAAGGCAGATGCAGAATGCCCCAGAACTAAGTACTCCTTCCACTACATAGTTAATAATTGCCTAGCTTGTGTATACTATGGATAGGAATGGCTAAATATCACTGTACTTCTCTGACAGCTGCAGATGAGTGTGCTGTGACCCAGCAAGCCTATGATGCTAGGCTGCAAAGGATGCACCGTGAGGCAAGTTAGTAAATAGCGTGCATGTACTGTCATAACTAATAAATGTAAGAGCCTCAGAAAGTGATGTACCAGTATACAGAATTGTGTAATATGCCATTAATAAAGGTGTAATCCCTGCATTGCTTCTGTTTACTCTGCAGTCATATGTTGTTGTATTGTTGCAGTTATTAAATAGTACTGTTGTAGTAAGCAGTGTTACCCACACTGTGGTATGCAGATAAAATGTGTATGAAGTGCTGTATAACAATGTTGGAAGTGCAAACAGGTCAGTCATATTAGACACAATACATTGCAAAGTCTCACAACAATTGCCTGATAGCATAGTGTACAGTGATCTTACTGTAATGCTTTTGTCACACACAGCAGGGCTTTGGATACCAGGAGTGCTAGTAAGTTGTATGCATAATCATTCCACACAACAGAACACAGATTGTTAGAATGTTCAGAGAGAAAGCTGTATGCATATTTACACTTAACTTTACAGATTTTGCTACAATGCTCAGATAGACAGTGGTATGCATATTCATACCCCTCAACCATTCCAATCTGCCCAGTATGTCCTGATAAATGGCCCACATCACCTGCCTTTTGCCCTGTTTCCCTGACAAATTACTGTGATGATCCAAGAAATGTAGGCAGCTGTTAATGACATATAACTAATAGTCAGACTTGTACATAGTCAGAGAATGTACATGCAAACATACATGTCATCCTAGCATCTCACCCAAAGTGTATGAGAGCAGTCTAAAAACATGTTGTATTAACACCTGCATCTTGTGAAGCCTGTATGTAAGACACGGGTCAAGTACATACTACTCTGTAAACATACCATTGTACAATATAACACCATTGGGTAGTGTAATAATACATGTAAGGGAGAGACCACTACAGTGACTATGAATGTTGTGAAAATTACAAGGATTTATTAGTTAATTGAACTCTCTCTCTCTCACACCCCTACCATATGTGCAAAAATAATCAATTTACACAACCCATTTTGTATGTCTACACTCCTAACCTTTGTCTGGACATATGTCCTATTGTTATATAAATATTCACATCTGTTTCTATGCAAGTGTCATGTTAAAATACTCCCATATTGGTGAAATGTTGCCATCAATGAAACCTGCATGTTGTTGTAATGGCCACTGTTTACCCATATATGCATGTGTTTCGCCTGCTCTGCAACTATTTATATCTGGTGCTCTGGGTAATGGGAATACCTATGCATGCTGTTATAATTAATCGTGAATGCTGTTGACTATTACTAAGCCATATCTGCCTTAAACATGCAACAACATAGCTCGTATGGGAAGACCAGTCCCAGCAGACCCACCTGTCCCACCTCAGCTGGCCATGGCACCAGGCACCAGTACATCTTGTGCCCAGCCTGGGACCTCCTCATCTGTTGGCCCTGCACCACCTTTGGGTGGACCCACCAAAGGGGATGGGGCTCAACCCCTGGGAGTGGGAGCGGACAGGAGCCTGTCACCCATGGCACGGTCCTGACCGTGGTGCATATGGAGCTCGACAGGGAGATTCGAGACTGCCTGCACCAGCTTGAGGGCCAAGTGGCACAACTAGAGGGTGAGCCTGTCCCTCCTACACAGCCCCCAGCACAGCCACCTTCTGGGCTGTGAATGTGCAATGGTGACTGCCCATAGGTGGGGACCACAGTCCCACTGTATCCATTTGTGGGTGCATGAGCTTGCGACTTCTAAACACCCCTTCCCGTCCAAGGTGTCCCCCCCCACATGTGTCATATACTTCCCCTGTATGCATCTTGTTTGTCTTGTCTGTCATCCTACCCAACCTATCCTCCCTGATTATACCTACTCTCCTTCCAGAACATCCCACTCTCACCTAAAAAGAAAAGAAAAAAGGGCAATCTGTTTCCACAAAAACGCACGCACCATACCTAGCTGTCCATTTCACACACGTGTCCACTGGGCACATGTAAACATTTCTAATTGGCATCACAACATACTACTGTTGTCCTCACCCCTCTCTCAGGGTTGTGAGTGTCCAAATGTGCCACCACATTTGTTGCATATGCACAGCCGTTGCTTTAGAAGAAATGGACAGCTATGGACCTTCCCTACACCCTTCCTGCACATCCCTAGCTACCTTGCCTACTGTCTTTCCCTCTTTTTGCCCCTTTTTCACCAGTTTCCTATCACCCCTTTTTTCTTGTCTTTTAAAGAAACTAGCATGGGGTAAGTGGGAGTAAGCACTTTTAAGCAGCAGTGAGTGGGTTTCAGCCTGTTTGCATGGGGGTAAGCACTGCTTACACAGGTTAAGCAATCAAGAAGGTAACTGAGTGTAAGGAACTGTAACCAAAAGTAAACATTGCTTACCTTCGCCCAAACCCACGCACAACTGCTTAAAAGTGCCTTAATCACTCCATATCCAACGGCCCTTGTTCTGCCCAGAAACACATTAAACAGCCTCTGGAAGGCTCGAAACCAGGACCCTGCACACCACAGATAATGTGATTTAGCACTAAGCCATGGCAGATATACAAACATCTGATGTTATCAGAAACATATCATTCAGCACAGTCATTCAACAGTATAGGAAATGTATTCCATTATGTAGATGTATGTGTGTGTGTTTATGTCCAGATATATCTACACACATAGATATAGATATATAGATATATCAAGAACAAACCACGTCACAACAAAGCATTAAAAAAGAATGAAAAGGAAAACACCAGCAACTCCTGTATTATGTAGTGGTGTTGTCCTATGTAATATCAAGATTCCCTCAGACAGACATGTCATTAATATATGCAAATATTTGTACATTGCTCAAATACATTACTATGAGCATTTTATTTACATTAACAAAACAGTTCCTGTCCAATCATAATGTGAGAACAGTACTCTTGCAAGGTGCTGTGTGTAACATCATCATCATTAAAAAGTTAAATGGGGTAACCATAGAGGGACTGGTAGTATCGTGTGTACACTGGAATCATCTGCATCACATATACCTGGAAACTTTAGGAGTCATGTGCATACCAGGATCGTGTGCCTGAGAGAGGGGTGAGGGCAACAGTAGTATGTTGTGATGCAAATTAAAAAGGTTACATGTGTCCAGTGGACGTGTGTGAAATGGACAGCTATGCCTGGGGCAAAAGTCGTTCTGGGAACAGATTGGCCTTATGTTTCCTTTCTTGTAAGGTGAGAGTGGGATGTTGGGGAAGGAGAGTAGGTATGCTCATGGAGGACAGGTTGGGTAGGATGACAAACAAGACAGCATACAGGGGTGGTATATGACACATGTGGGGGGAAACCTTGGATGGGATGGGGTGTTTGGCAGTCACAAGACCATGAGCCCCCAAATGGAAACAGTGGGACAGAGGTCCCCACCCATGGGCAGTCACCACTGCACCTTCACAGCCCCGAAGGTGGCTGTGCTGGGGACTGTCTAGGAGGGGCAGGCTCACCCTCTAATTGTGCCACTCTGCCCTCAAGCTGGCATAGCTGGCCTCAAAACCCCTTATTGAGCTCCCTACACACCACGGCCTGGACTGTACGATGGCTAACATGTTCCTGTCTGGACCTGCTCCCAGGGGGGGCAAGCCCTATCCTCAGTGCCCGTTCCACCCGAAGGTGGTGCAGAGCCAACAGAGGTGGAGATCCAAGGCTGGGCCCCAGACGTGCTGGTGCCCTGTGCCATGGCCAGCTGAAGTGGGACAAGTGGTTTCCCCAGGACCTGCAATCCCATACAGCCTATGGTGATGCAGTTTTAACACAGATAAGGCTTAGTAATACTCAACAGCATTCAGGATTACTTATAACAGCATGCATAGATATTACCATTAACCGAAGAAAACAGATGTCATACATTTGTAGAGGGAGCACAACACATGCATATATATACTGATTGACACCTGTCCAAAGAGTAGATGACTTGTGAATGCAGCTATGAACAGTGGCCCATTATTGGCATGTCACTGTGATAACCTCAGACAGTGACTGTCACACCAATGTTTCATGTGACGTATGTCCAATCAGGGATGCAATGTCAGTAACTCTCATCACTGTCACAGAGTAGTGACTGCAGTCCTCACACTATGCTTCTGCAGTTCACAGATATGTGTTCTGTGAGTAACACAAGAAACAAATGGTTCCACACACTGAGCAGTACACAGATGTCCCTAAAAATGGGGGTTTCTTCACAAACAGAGAACTGTGTTGTCAGTTATTAAAACATGAAGACTAGCCATTACCACACACAACCTGTTAAACTGGCAGTAGTCTGAATGAAGCATAGCTACACTTACATGCAGTAGTCATGTCTGGCACATCACCCTCCTGTTTTTAGGCTATTTTCCACAGTGTATGTTGTTTGAGGAATATCCAGATATCATCTGTGATGATGTTTACCAGACACCATATCCAGGTTCCACTCACAGCGTCTGTCATGGGAAACACCAACATGATGTTCCTAGATATTGTACTGGGTTTCCATGCAATTGGCTATGGGAATGTCAGCAAAGCTGTTCCACATGCAATCAGCTAGAGGAGGACTGCAATAGGTGCAGAGGCCATCACCTGATCATGACCATCACTTACAAAACACAAGCTGCTGCTGAGCAGGTGTACATCTTCACATCCACCAGATAGTGTGTCGTAGGGACAGACAGGGGCAAAGTACATCAGAGAAGGGCTGGGAGACTAAAACCTAAGCATTTTCTGTCACACACCTACCAGTACAGGGGTTCAAACCACTGACTGACTAGCCATTACTATTACAAGTGCATGCAGTTACTACATGTGCCACATAGCTGACATGTTGGTGTTCTGTAAGAACATATATAAGTGCTGGTGAGCGACATCTGCAACAGAGACATAGTAGACATACATTAGGTGTAGCACACATGGCTGTCCACATGAACAGATGTCATTGACAACACAATCACACTCTCTAAGGGACTCAGACACATTGGCACACTTTGGCAGGCTCACAAATACACTTCCTAACTACTAAGTTTGCCACACTGCAGTAATGCACAGGTATTGCATGCACCACAGGGGATATCATAAGGTTCTATGGGCTAGGGCATGTGAACATATCTGACAGCAGTCAGTATGCCAATGGGAGTTATACTGGGTGTGACTGTGGTTGGGAACATCATACCCCACACGCAGACACAAGGTGCCAGTACTGACATGTATGTGTGCATTGCTTCATGGGTGTGTAGTGGTTAGCTGTACAAGGCTGGGTGAGGGGTAATCCTTGCCATCAGGCCACCTGACAATGGTCTGCAGTGTGGTTTATGAGTGTAGTGGCTGCAATGTCCCACACAGATGGGTATTGTATGACCTGTCCAGTCATCCTGGTTATCATTGTGTTTGGCCATTGCTTTGCAATGCATGCCATGTCTTTGTTTGATAGTCCTTGACATGGACAATGCCTGGGATGTGCACATCCCACAATAATGTACAGTGACATGTTTATGTGTACCTGGCTTGCCTGGCACATGTTGTGTACACTGACTGTTATCATCAGATGTGTCAGTACTGGCCTGTGTCAATACTGGCCTGGTGTGGTAGGACCTGCTAATAGACAGCAGGTTGACCCTGCACCTGCGATGATAGCATGATACAGGTATTCCCTGGTGTCAGTGGATTCTGTTCATACAGGGCATGTGTTTAAGGCATTGTATGTCCTTTGTGGATCACATTTGATGGCACCACATATGTTGAAGGCGTCCAGTGGGGAACATAGTGAAGGCGCATTGTCTGCAATTATGTGCCTATTGTACTGTTGGACAGGGTGCCATGCCCTCTGCGGCCCACTGCAATCACACCATGTCTACTATCTGTCAACAATGTGCATGGTACTAGCAACATAGCGGGATATTCTAGGCAAGTGTGTTTGTGTATGACACATGGGTTCAAACCGTAGTCTGGGTAATAGTAGGGTTGCTTTCTGTGTTCACCAGGCCTTTTGCCAGATGAATGGGTACGGCTTGCTAACCCAGACTCTTGGCTGATTGAAATCTGTAAATCTCGTGAGGTGGACATTGTGACATATAATATGGCCACCATATAGGAAAACTACAAAACCCACTCCTCAACATGTCCAGTGGTTAGACATTCACAGCCACCTCCACACAGTCTCTGACTGTCAAACACACACACACACACACACACACACACACACACACACACACACACCTGCTACATCTTGGAATAGAACTCCTACCTAACTAGTTTATTACACTACAGCATTACGCAGTTATAGCACACTACACAGATTACTGGACTACTCCACTCCAACGGTGTATTTCACAAGGAATTACATCAGCAGGTTTACCAAAGTAGGGCATTTCAAATTTCCTGCAAGTGAGTAGCCCAAAATGCATTGCTCACAAAACAGACAATGAGACACACACAACTGACATGTGTGGGTATAGAACCCATGACCAAGATCTATATCACACTACTACATGGAGATGTTATAGGACATACCACGAGGATTATTAAGGAACCTGTTCCCCAGAGGTGTATTTTACAGGGTATGACATCAGCAGGAGTACCAAAGTAGGGCATTGTAAATGTCCTGCAAGTGAGTAGGGTATAATGCATTTCTCCCTATACAGACATTGAAACACACAGAAAACATACCTAACTGCCATGATTATGGATGGATCCCTGCCACAGTTCTAAATCACACTCCAGCAGTAGGCAGTTACAGGATGTG
>NC_056748.1:110411351-110588665 GCF_019279795.1 Protopterus annectens | reverse complement strand
GGGCATTCACAAATGAGTACTGTTGGGCATGTTTCCGGCCATGTGTTTTGAGGTGTGACACAATTATGCAAACTATGTCATACAGTTTGTGTATTTTGTTGTCTGTCTATTCCAGCTTGGGAGGTTACATGCTTGGCCAGATACTTAGAAGCCTCTGTGAATGTGTGTGATTTCTGGTAGATTATGTGAGTGTCCTTACTGTGTTCTGGTAAGGTTATGTGTTGGTTGTGATGATGAGATGCATGTGTTAACCTACACCTCATGACTGTCCATGCCAGTCATGGCTGTAGACTGGACTGCCTTCCCGCTTACCCCTGTAGCTGCATCCCAGACAATGTGTGGGGTGTGGTGTTAGGTGGGTTTGGCAGTGTAAATGGTATAGAGATTACATTCCCCCAGGATGGCCACATACACACAGCTGACATTAGTGAACACCAGTAGCTGACTAGTGGACATGCCTGTATGAGCATTCAGTACTACAAGTACCAATTACTGTATTTAGTGTACTTATTGTGTATGAAGATGTTTTAGACAGTGATGCTCACAAGTAATTACTTGTGTTATGGTCATGACAACAGTGGCTATTACAGAAACATAGCAGCTACCTTTAGCAGCAATCCTCCTCTGAGGAGCAAATCACATCCTGATAGTTGATTACAGATGATGCACGGGTATACAGGTCTGTTTCCTTTTCTGGGTATATACTCACATATCCACCAGAACCCTGAGCTTGTTGGGCACAAACATCCACTCCCCAAACAGAGTCATGTATCACTATACTCTGCTGCCACCATCAACGTGATCAGGATATAATCAGATAGTGTAAGCCATCACCTATGAAGCACCTATTACACATGGGCAGCAGTCTCCTAGATCTTACACTCCTACTGCAGATGTTACACTGGAGTTATAGATGATATGCAGCCTGTTTCATTACCAGTACTGTGCACTACCTTACATAGGGTCTATATCAGAAGATCAAAGTTGTAAAACTTAGAATGTTCTAATATTGACCCATTTTGAGCGAATGCTAAAAATAGCAAAACTGCAGAACACCGAATTCTTTCCTAGGGAAAGAATTCAGTTGGCCGGTTCTGTGGCTTCACTATTTTCAGCGCTGTGGTGGAAAGTTATGGGTCGTGTTCAGGTAATTGTGCGATTGTGTGGTCGTTAGGGTTAGGGCGCATGTTAGGTGAGTTAAGGTTACGGCGCAGGTTAGGTGAGTTAGGGTTATGGCGCGGGTTAGGTGAGTGTGTGATAGTGACGGGCCTTAGGGTTAGGGCTTGGGTTAAGGTAAGTGGATAGATAGTAGTGTATGTACAGTTTAGTGTAGGGTTAGTTGTAGAATTATAAGTGCATGTGTGTGGATTGATGTTTTTTAAGTGTGCTTGTGTTGTGTGTTTGTGTTTCGGAATAGCGGATTTTTTCCCAAAGAAAAAAATCCATTATTCTGAATGTTCGATATTATGTGGTTTAGATATTTTAGGTTCGATGAAATAGCGTTCGCTATTTTCATCTTTCGATAGCGTAATATAAATGCCCTTACATTCAGTATTTGCAAGCGGCTGTTAGGTTGGCAATGAGAGGTTAGGCTACACAAACCTGAAAGTTCAACCAGTGTGTCTCTACTCTCAATATCCACTCCATGTAGGTGTGCACATAGCCATATGGCCCAGCCCTGTATTAAGTGTTACTACACATTTGCATAAGATGTACACATGCACAGCTGTTGTTGCTTGCAAATGATACCAGAGAGGTGGATATTACTTGTGTTTTTTGCATGGATAGTTACCTGGCTCTTCCAATTATCTTTGCTATCATGCTGCTAAACTGTCAGATGAATACAAGTCATATGTATCCTCTTATTGAGTATTGTAATTGCCAATAGACATAACTAATGTTTGCGTAAAATAACAGAAATGCTATGTAAAATGGAATACAGATCTGCCTAAAATACTGTACATTACACAGTTATTGGCACAATATCCCACAATGCAAACCATATTTGCACAGTAAGCCCACCTTTGACATGTTCATCTTACTTATACACCCATACATATGTCTACTGTTACAATATATCAACATATACTATCCCCTGTTATAGCACATACTTGTTGGACCAACCCTGATGCTGACAGCGGCTGGAAGAGAATTGGTGAGTTCCAAGCCCATATATATCATCTCTTGTGGTGTATGAGGAGTTTGCCTTGTGACCTACAGCAGTACACACATAGAATACTACAAGCATTACTACTGCTCAACAATACATCACTACAAGATAGCTATTTCCACTATATTCTTAGATTACGCTGTAATTCTTACAGAACAGGTAATACATACACAGAAATACTAAATGTTATGCATACCTTCTTAGTAATTGGAGGTATTATTGACTGGTATATTACTCGTTTTCAGTTTGTGTTTCAGTATTTTGTACTGCTCTACAGGTAGATACAGATGATTTGAATGTGTGACAAGGCATCCTTTTATAGCTAGAGATCAGTAACGTGCTATCCTGATAACCAATTGTGTTCCTAAGTAGTTAATTACATGCACATCAGCTGTGCAGCTACTGCTTTAGCCAATACCATGTCAACAGTGGAGTATAATTGAGTACTCCACTTGAGTGTTGTCCCTTTGCCTTACTTGTGAGGATGACAGCCTGGAAGTGTTGTCTGAAAATCTATTGCAACAGCTGTATGGAGATAAATACTAATATATTGTGTGTAATGCCTAGAGGATTTGGTCTAAATGTGAGTACTGCTGTTATATTTCTGAACATTGCTACTTGTGCATGGTTTGTCTGTAACTAATATTTCTGCATATATTTCAGTTTGGCCAGGATGTTTGACCAGCTCAAGGCTGCATGGCTATGCATATAATGTTAGGGGGTTTACAATGTGCTTACCAGACATCTTTAGTTTGGTGTTAATGTGTATCATACTGTGCCGATAATCAGTAATCAGTAACGCTTCCTGGTGTAATTACTTTTCAACCCTCTGAAGCAGGAATTGTTCAAACAAGCCCTGCAACATCAGCAGCTGTTCCATTGTATAACAGCAACTATTTCAGATAGGGCCATGTTAGTGTGTCTGTGTCCAGGTATGTTAAGGTTTCAGCAGATGTCATACAGTGGGTGAATAATTGGTTATGGTATGACAGTATGTATTGTTGTATTTAGTTTAGGTGTGGGGGAGATGTTGGTGGGTGTACATAGCAGATGCAGGTGTGTAGGAACCACTTTTATACATCTGCTATATGTGTGTGGGAGTTCTTTCCCTATGTGAACACCTATCCCTTAGTGGACTAATACTATGGTAATTGCAGGCTGATTCATTAAGGCACTATTAAATGCTTCCTGTATAGCATGCAGGTACTGTTAGTCCTTGAATCCTTTTGGCAATACATCGGAATGTAATGAAGTTTTGCTAAACGAAAGCTGTCTGTGTATTTCTGTCATGGATATTTACAGTCATTGTAGTTGTGTTAGTGACTGTGTCCATAGAACATATTTGTAATAGTGTAATGACATATACTCTTCATATGTTATGTTCATATTGTTTAGGAGGGGGGCAGAATGTGTGATTGCTATGGTCCATGTTATACTCAGATATGAACACTTCATATGCTGCATACACACATGTATGTATGTATGTATGTGTGTGTATGTGTATATATATATATATATATATATATATATATATATATATATATATATAGCATGCACCTTTCATTGGGTACATGGTGGTTTTTCCTATTTCCACACAATCCTCCATTTTGTGTTTTAACCTGTCTGAATACAAAGCTGGCATAGGTGCATCTCAAGTAGCTTAGAGGTAGGTTACTCTGAGGATGGTGTATATGGTTGCAAGTTCTAATTCTGGAAGGGGTTATTATTTTACTTCTCAGAGTAGGCACTGATAGGGAAAGTGTGAATAACGCACATTTAAGAGGATGTAAGCAGGTTTGCCCATGGACTGCGCGACGTTAAGCAAAGGTTAAACCTGTGAAGCGCTTATCCGTTTAACCCTGTTTAAGCGTGCTTACCATTGCGCACACCCATGCAAACCCGCTTACAACTGCTTAAAAGTGCTTTAATCCACCTGCATCCAACAGCCCTTATTCTGGCCCTTAAAATAAATTAACAGCCCTTGCAAGTCTTGAACACGGGACCATGAACACCACAGTCACTGACTTTACCACAAAGGCATCTGAAATATGTACAGATGTTATGATGTTTAGAATATACATTTTACTACAGGGATTCCTCACTACTGAAAACAAATGTGACAGTCGGTTGGTGTACATATGTATGATACATGTTAATGTTCATATGTTTGTGGAATTAGGCATTGAAATGCGACATAACAGGGTGTATTATGGATGAGAATGGTTCTTGTTTTGTGTCCTTTTTATATTGTCCACATACTTCATGTATACCCCTCCAGTTCACTTATTAAACATCCAACCTAGGCTCTCCTTGATATGCTTATATATATGGCTATAGATGTAACTGTATATATATATATATATATATATATATATATATATATATATATATATATACATATATGTGCAGACATCGCTGACATGTATATATATATGTATATATATATATATATATATATATATATATATATATTTAGTATTAATTTGTAACAGTTATACATATGTAGACTTGTATATGTTGATTTACAAACTACAATACATTACAATGTACTGTACATATGTACACAAAGTGGTCAGTACTGTGGAATGCCTATAGTATAAGGTGTAGTCTAAAGATCATGAAACATGTATACAGCGCAGATCACTTAGTTGTAAGTCCCATGACTTTAGTGTGAATGGTTCAGGGTTCAACACCTGTGGTGGTTTAAGAATTCCACAAGAAATCCGCTGGACTGCCAAGTTTCTTTGCATGAAAAGATTTTATTCAAATGAAGCCAGTTTATTAAAGTAAAATGCTTTTTGTCTAACAGTATCGTTGGACTTCTTCAGACAAACAAAAAACGTTTAAAGCCATTCAAATCACACTTAAATAACCTTCCTCATGTCACATGGTTATAAAACATTTTAAAGTCATAAATACTTTAAAATATTTGAACTATTGAAATAGAACTTTTCATTTTAAAAGCGATCATATCATACTAGCAGCAACCAATTATATCCATACCTTGCAAGCATATTAGTTACGCAAAGTGGATAAACATAAAAAACGAAGAATAAAAAAATGAAAAATAAAAAGTGAAAGATGAGAAATAATCACCCATCCACCCATCTCTAAAACTACAAGTAAACCAAATTTTACTCATATTTACATACTAATTTTAAATATATTATTAATCAATATACTTCATCTTTCCAGACTTTTGAGTTTCAATAAACACATAATCAAACATTTTTCATTTAAACCTGGATCCATATAGGCATTCAACCTAATTTGCCACATTAGTTCCATTTTTTTCCAATATTAAACTCGATGGACCACCCCTCATATCTTGATAAACCTGATCTATCACTTTGAATTTAAACCTATGATCGGGGTATGTTAATACATGCCTTGCTAAAGCATTTTCTTTTTTATGTTGGGTTATGCTTCTAAAATGTTCGTAAATCCTGTTCCTCAGTCTCCGGTCTGTCTTACCTATATAGAAAAAAAATATATATATGGAAAATATGGAAAAAATAGAACTAATGTGGCAAATTAGGTTAAATGCCTATATGGATAAAGGTTTAAATGAAAAATGTTCGATTATGTGTTTATTGAAACTCAAAAGTCTGGAAAGATGAAGTATATTGATTAATAATATATTTAAAATTAGTATGTAAATATGAGTAAAATTTGGTCTACTTGTAGTTTTAGAGATGGGTGGATGGGTGATTATTTCTCATCTTTCACTTTTTATTTTTCATTTTTTTATTCTTCGTTTTTTATATTTATCCACTTTGTGTAACTAATATGCTTGCAAGGTATGGATATAATTGGTTACTGCCAGCATTATATGATCAGTTTTAAAATGAAAAGTTCTATTTCAATATTTCAAATATTTTTAAGTATTTATGACTTTAGAATGTTTTATTGGTTAACCATGTGACATGAGGAAGGTTATTTAAATGTGATTTGAATGGTTTTAAATGTTTTTCGTTTGTCTGAAGAAGTCCAACAATACTGTTCGATGAAAAGCATTTTACTTTAATAAATTGGCTTCATTTGAATAAAATCTTTTCATGCAAAGAAACTTGGCAGTCCAGTGGATTTCTTGTGGAATAGTTGGTGTTTGGAGATTCGTGGTTTGTGATGGTTTAAAAATGTTTTTTTACTCCAGAATAAGGCTCATTTAAGCAGTTGTAAGCATGTTTAAAAGTGTTTGTGGGACATTAAAGCAGCAATTAAGCAGTTAAACAAACTTTAAAACATGTAACTTGTGCACGCAAACACAGCCACATCTGCTAACTACTCAGGATATATACATTTCAGTGAAGTAACATCTCACTATGTGCTTACATAACATTACATTCCCTGTTGACTGTACTCTCCAGCACACATGGGTTTATATTGGTGTTTCAAATGTTTATTATACTGACGGATACTACCTATATATGCAAGCTGTGGTTAAGGTATACTTTTTAACATGATAAACATCTCTGACTTTATTAGGATTTGAACCTCAAATGCACAGACACTATGCAAATGCTGTAACCATTACACTATTGACATTTAACACTGCTTCAGCCTATTTCCTATTTAGATGATTTCTATGTGTAAGCTAGGCTAAGCAAAGGGTGGAGGCGCCCAAACCCACTGAGCTTCACTTACTCTTGAAATAAAACATATAACAAATGAAATGAGAGACAATAAATTACATTCCTAACTACATTAGGCGTAGCCCCTCACTGACACACTTCAAGGGAAACCTTGATGTGTGAATGGGTAACAGAATATGCACCCCTGGGATCAGGTGTCCCAGAACCATACAGCCAGGGGTTGGGGGAGCCTCTCCAGTTTTATAGCTGCATGACCTGTTGGGGAAATTGAACGGTGTTGATTTTTCATGTTAACATGCCCTCTTTAGATCACTAAATGCCCCTATCACCCTCCACCACCCCAGTCTTCAACAGCTTCCGGCAACTCTGCCTGGAATCACTTCATTGGCTATGCTTGACAGAGGCTCAGTTACTTCAACAATGGTGTGGAGAAAGCCAACACACTGTAGCTATGCTTCTAATTGACTTGCGCTGATAGCCTACTACATATCTGTGAACCTCTAAAGTGCAGGCCATCACAGCCATAATATGTGAATAAACAGAGCTTTCAGATCACAATATACAGTGAAATATCACCATGTAGTCAGAAAACAGTTAAGTACAACAATAACATACAGAACACTGATACTTAACCACTCCAAAAGCCTATCTTGGAAGTTAGAAGACTTGTATAAGTTTAAGGCTTTCTATTGCTTACCAGTAGGTTACCTACAGGAAAGATGAGAAACAAGCACAGATGGGAAACATGCATGCAACAATACCATACCGGTTTATGTGTCAGCCTTAGGCTTTGGAATACTGGCCAAGGTTATTGGTACCCCTATGGTGCCTTTTTTAGGGAAGTCTCAAAGGTGAATCCCACCTCCGTAAACAGTACAATAGCAGAATCAATGAGGGTTATGCTACTCATCACCAGGGGTTGTGATCACAACATGCACACACTCACAGCACTCCTCAGTATGGACAACATCAACATCTGTGCAGTAACTGAGACCTGTTTTAAGGCTTTTGACACCATTCCCCACTCCGATATTATTGATAAACTCACCAACTTGTACATACACCCATACATCACAGGATGGGTTGCCAACAGGATTACACACAAAGCCCACATGGTACGACTAGCAGTCTCCAGGTCCAGCTCTTAACCAGTCATGACTGGTGTCCCACAGGACTCAGTCCTGGGACCCCTACTGTTTGGCATACACTTCTCAGAGGTACAGGCAAACACAGGTGGACTACGGCAGACCATGTTTGGCAATGACTGCAAACTGGGAGCCATACTTGACAGTCCAGCTGCACAGACATCCTTCAATGGGCCTCACAGAGACCAACAAAGGGTGTCAAAGTCATGGCCTCCAGCTAAGTGAGACAAACTGCATGGTTATTCCATTGTGGAATATTAAGCACCCACATATTAACACATAAGTGGCACCCACTTTAATACAGACAAGGTAATAGGATATCTGGGGACTAAGGTAGATGGTGATCCCTCCTTTGACAATCGTATCTCCAAAGTAGTTAGGAAATCCTTCTATGTAGGCCATCTGATTACTAAAGGGTTTGCATCTAGACATACTGAGGTTATAGTGCCCCTTTACTCATCACTCATCTGTCCCATCATAGAGTATAATAACCAAATTGGGATGTACCTCAGAAGACACATCCAACAGCTGGAAGGTCCACGAATGTACCTTGCCAAGAGGATTACTGGCCTCAAACATATGTTCTATGCAGCCAGACTGAATAAACTCCTACATTACTCAGTGGCATCCCGTTTACTCAGAGATGATCTCTGCTGGCCAACAAAGCCATGTCGAACTCAGGCTTAATGGATATGCTCCACCTATGGGAATCCATGTCACAGTGAGCCACATGCTGTAGTGAGCTTATCATTTCCACAACAATAACTGGAAGATGCTGGAGGGATGGATTCCTGTCACAGAAACTCCTCATACTTTGGAACAACATCCCTAATTACATTATACAGAGCCCCTCACTTACACTCTTAAAGAGAAACCTTGAAGAGTGGATGGGGAACAGTAGATACACCCTAGGGATCCTGCCATTGGCTCTGCTCCACAGAAGGACAGTTAATGAATCAATGGGGTGGCAAAAGCTGACACATTTTGGATAGGCATATGAATGCCCTCAGGCAGTTAACCAAGTACCTACATATGAACCTATACATACAGTATCAACACATGCTGATAGCTTAATTTACTGTTCAGGTATTGACTTACTTTGTGACGATAACAGCTGTGTGTGCAATAGTTGAGGGCTGCCTATTTTGGATGCACACAGTAGACTGCTTATACATGACAATTTACAGGTAGTCTTGTGTGTGTGCCATGCATTTTTACTGTGTGTGCAGGTGGAGGAAGGTTCAGTTCCTAGGTGCCTACACTGTCAGTGTGTGTGCTATACGTTCCCTCCTTGCCAAGGCATGGGCATACTGGGCAGGCCTCCATCTGCCTACTGGGGCTGGCTCAGGGTGTTCATGGTCCGAGTACCTCTGTGCCTGTGGGGCCCTTGGCAATGATGATGGGCTGTGAGGGCCTTGACCATTCTGTCCCTGCTGCAGCTGTTTCCGCAGGATCATATTGTGTAGCATGGTACATACTATGAAGATGTGGGCACACATGCCTGGAGAATATTGCAAGGCTCCACCAGATATGTCCAAGCAATGGAACCATGATTTAAGCATCCCAAACACACGCTCTATGATGATTCTGGTTTGTGCATGTGCCTCATTATGGCGTTCTTGCATGGGTGCTTGTGCATTTCTGATGGGAGTCATCATCCATGGTTTTAGTGCATAGCCAGCATCCCCCACCAGATGGCCATATAGGATGTCCCCCCTGGCAAATACCTGATACAGCTGTGAAGCATGCCAGATGTGGGAGTCGTGATAGCTTCTAGGGCTGCCAGCAAACACATCCATGATAATGCCCTGGGCATTGCACATGACCTGGCAGTTGATGGATGGGTATCCCTTTCAGTTTATGTAGCACCTACCCTGCTCACCGGGTGGTGACCTGATGTGTATGTGTGTGCAGTCTATTGCACCCAGTACCTCTGGGTATTCTGCCACATGGTTGAAAAGATGCATATTGCTGGCCAACTCCTCCTGCATTCTGGGAAAGTATATGTGCTCATTTGCATGTGGTAACATGGCATCCAGGAACAGGCAAAGTACCTGTATGCTGATGCCTGTGAGATCCCCATGATATCCCCAGTTTGCCCTTGAAAGATAGCTGTAGCTAGTATTCACAGGCTTACACATACCTTCGTATCCACTGGGATGAGTTCCCCTCTGTTTGTTCTGGCTCTGAGGTGTGGCCGGCACACCTCTACAATTTGCTGTAGGATGTCCCTGTCCACCCTATAATGCCCTACTATCTCCAGATCATGTAGCCCCTGGTAGGTTACCCTGGGTCTGAACACTCTTCTCCTCCTCTGGTGCCTGAGGTGGTTGTGTGCATCATCCTCCACACCACCTTCAGTCTCCAACACATGCTGGTGGATCAAAACTATGGCAGCCCCTAACATGTACATACTAAAAGTTACCCATCTGTATACACCAATGGTGCAGAATATATGGGAATACACAAGTGTGTGTGAGGTGCTTTCATACTTTATAATATTTTGCTATGTATGCTGCTGATGTCATTGGGTGTGTATGAGCAATTCCAACTGCAGAGTATCTTAATTATGGGTTTTACAGTGAGTACTGCAAGTGTGGGGCCTTTAGTATAGAGTTATGCTTTCCTGCCTTGATTAATCTGTTACCCTTTAATTCACTTTTAAACCTGGATCCCCTCCCATTATCAGGCATGCATCCACCTGCAGTATATCTTGTTTTGTACTTTCCCTACCCAGTCCTGTGTTGCAAAATGTGTCTTGTAGCTGATATACTGCAAATCCGCTTTGTTCTGTTGTGACACTTTACTGTTTTCTTTGCAGTACAGCCCCTCCATTTCCTGTTCTGCAGGTAGCTACTTGCAGCCTTGTTAGCTGTTGTCAATGGCCCACTGTAAGCTCCTATGTGTTAATTAGTCATTTGTACTCCAATTTCCCTGCTGCAGCATTCACTTATTTCTTTCCTATATCCTTCTTGTTTCAGCTCCAATGCCGGCAGCACAAACATGTTTACTGGGTTTAAGCTCGTTTTCATCTCCGTTCTCATGCATACTCGGTTACCTTATGTACTCTCAGCTAAGCAAAGCTATAGCCAGTTTGACACACCCCTATCCTGCAGCTTTGTTTAGCTACGGGCAAACCAGATTAGCAATGCTCCAATGTGCTTACAGCAAAGGTGACACACCCCTCTCTTGATGTCATCTTATCTCAAGGGCACACCTCAGTGTTATAATGCTATACAGTGAGTTGCATTCTTACACCAACGGGGAATCTGTGATTCACTATTACTCCTCTCATTTGCATGACATTGCCTACTAATTTTTAGCTACCATGCATAACACTGTCACAGCTCCTTAGCAACCCTCGCACCATGGTGTGGGTGTAGCATGCCTGCCATTCACTATTATGGGGAAATCATGATATGTGTTACATTGCAGTTTTATTCTATATTTTTCTATTTTCCTTGTGATCCCATTTGCGCGCCACTGCCCTGCGCTTCCACTTCGCGATAGTGCGAATATAAATATTAAATGTTAATTTTATATTTTGTACATTTTTTTCATGCCAATGGCTATATATTTAGCCATTGGCATATATTAACAATATAATACATGTGTTTGGTCGGCTGTCATGTCTCCGATTTTATGTTTGCAAAAATGTAAACCATTTTTTACGGTTAACTTTTCTGCATGCTTACACTACACCTGCACCACTTCCTGGAATGCTAAATACCTTAATTTGCATGCTACACTGCTGCAACTGGAGTAATTAGCATACAGGGGCCGGGAGCTGTGCGGGTGTAGCGTACGCAGGTAGTGCACATGCAAACAGCTCATACTTGGATCGCTCACTGGCCATATTTGGTGTTGGAATGCCAACGCTACGCCTGCACCTGGAACAAGCTTCATGAATCCCGGGGAGTATATTCTGTACAATATGAAGTATATTATACTTTTGCCTTGTGGAAGTTTCTTAAGGATTAAATATTTAAGCAATAACCCACATCTGGGTGTGGGTAATGCTAGATTTACCCACAGTTGGTGTGGTTTGGTCAGGAGGGCGAAGTCCGTGTGACCAAACAAAGACAAATGTGGGTAAATCTAGCATTACCCACACCCAGACGTGGGTTATTGCTATTATACAATGACATTATTTAAGAAATAATACTTACTTTTCTTAAATAATGACTTTGTGTAATACCTGCATGGTGCCCTTCTGTGGATTTCTGCTATCCTGGGGCTTTTTCTGATGTACTGTGCATGTGTATGCTTACGCAGTACATCAGAGCTGTGTAGAGGAAGCAATGGAGAAAGGAAAATCTCTGTTGCTTTTTTAAAGCTGTCTTGCTATGTTAAATGAGTTTAATATAGCAAGATATCTTTAAAAAAATCAACAGAGAAAGGAAGATCTTCATTGCCTTTTTTTAAGATATCTCGCTATGTTAAATGTATAATGCAAACAAAAAAAAATCAAGACTTATACTATTGGAAAATGTCTGGGTGACTGGACCTATTTCCCTTAGAATATGTCGGATTTACAACAGGCACACTGGTTGGGCTGGCCAATCAGTGTGCACGTTTTTAAATACTAATTGGCAGTCATTGTATAATGATCAGTATACTTCATTTACGAGAAAGTCACAAAAGTACAGTTGGTTTATTAGTATTTCTTTTGATCTGAAAAAGGGGTATTCTATTCACTAAACTCATTGGTGTTGGTTTATGGTGGTATGAAGTTCTGCTCACAAGGACAGATGTGATTATTGAGAAAATGATTTTTAGGGTGATTTTGAAGGTTTTCTTAGACTCAGTTTGTGTTATGGAGGGGAGATAGGGCATTCCATAGATTTGCTATGGAGTAAGAATATAAGCTTTGTCCAGCTTGCTAAGCATTATAGTGGTGAGCAATGCAACATATGTCTATAGGTTGAGCATCCCACATGGCAAATATCACTGCCATGTTTCCCACCTTTATTGCGATTTGATGTAAGCACCACCGGTGTGTCTTCCAGGGAATCTATATGTTATCAAATGTCCAAATGCAGTTGACAAAGATGTGTCCTTGCAGACAAAAATGTTAAGTGCAAGACCTGAATTGGTCACCAATTCAGACATATAGTGCTTGCTTGATTTCTGCAGACATAGCTGTCGATGGAGAAAATGGTGCTAAATTTAGAGCACAATGGTGGGGTGTTGGAGAGTCCAAGATTTCTGTGGCACTTCTTGTGAAGCACAATAGCCTGAGGCTGCTGCAGTGGAATTATACTGAGTCTCAGTATAAGGCTGAGGCTTGGAATACCTTGGCCAAGCCTGTCTCCAGTACAACTGGCTTTCCATGCAGTGGGGAACAATGTCATCACTGTTATACTGACATGAAAAGTGCAATCAGGACTTTTTAAGTCAATGGGAGGATGAATTTAAGATTGCAAGCACGTCTCAGTTGTGCAAGTATACTGACCCATTAACAGTAAATGAAATTGCATTTGTGTACTTCAACCACTTTTTAGCATAAGCGTCCAGCTAATAAACAATGGTAATGTCATCCATTTAATTGTGCATTATTCCATTTTTACCTCAACATGTCATGTGACACTTGCAATTCAGGCAGTAATCCATTACTTGTGATCTTAGTTATTAAGTTCAAATCCAGCCATTATTTCTAAGACTACGTTGTGTCAGTCTTATTGTGACTGTACATGTCGCTAACACTGTTGCCATACACATCTGCTGCGTACATGTATAGATATTGATTCCTCTTACAAACTGCTGTGATCATTTCTCATATAACAATACCTTTATTCAGAGTCATGATGACATGTGATTACATTTTCCTTGCACAATTATTGTAGTATGTGTTCTCCTCTGGCACAAGGAAATGAGACAATATTCTGTATGTTGTTGCCTTACTACAGCAATTGCAGGCACACATATCCATTGCAGAAATAACATGATATAATGCCTTGAAATGACAACATATCTCAGAATTGTAGTGACACCTTTACAGTGCTACATTCATTCTCTGCAATATCAAGTATTTTTCCGTAGTCAAATGCTCAGGTGTTTAACATCCGTATTCAGTGACTGTTAGCATTGTAAGGCCTTATACTGTAATGCATGACTGGGATCCACCACAGTTACAATGTGTACATTTACAGGGGAAGAGGTCTCTCACATCCCTTTTATCTCAGAGTGATTGTTTGCGACATGGTCATTTGATGGAATGACTTAGCATAGGTTAGGTGTCACACTTGTGTTAAGACTTCCATTGTGGCACTCATGGCTCATCTACATATCATTAGTCAGCAGACATATATAGCTTGCTATTTATTTCCAGAAAAAGGCAATGTTACATGAACGCACTGACATTACACAAAAACATTGGGCAGGATTCACAAAGGCTTGCACGGAGTCTAAGAGTAGTGTAAGACTCCATGCAGCCTTCGCGATCCAGGAACAGCCCTAAATTCCGTGTAAGACACCAGCTAAAACGTCTCTTACACGGAGTGGGCGTGGATATGCTAATCACCTCACTTGCAGCCAAAAGGCATGCAAATGAGGTAGATTAGTGATCCAGGAAGCCCAAAGCAGCCCGTGTAAGAGCCGTTTTAGCTGCAGAAATGTACTCAGTTGACAACTGAGTACGTTTCTGCAAAAAACACAATGGAGCCATGTCAGCTCCAAATAAAGGGTGCATATGTATCAGGCAGCATGCCAATGGCCAAATATGTGGCCATTGGCAAGGTACCCCGATGCAAATATAAGAAATAAATATTTTTTTAAACGCAGTGCAGCCCCGTGCAAATGGGCTGTGCTGTATAAAACATAAAAATGAAGGTTATAAACCTGCAAATGTGGGTTTTATGCAATACATGGATTTACAATGCAGGGACCAGCACACCAAAAACAACATGGCCACCGTTTAGTGGTTGCTAAGGGGGGAAGCTGAGTCTAAGACATGTTACTAAGCATTAGTAGGCAATCTGATGTAAATGAGTGTTAGGATACTGAATTCCACTGTCACATAGCAAATGAGCACATTCTGAGTAGTGTAAGAGATACATAAGGGGGGGGAATAGAGTAGGAGATAGGTGACATCACAGGGGGGAATGGCAGAAAGAAATGCAGTTCATTGGAGGTCAGTGTTACATGACAGATGTCAGACACATATCATGGAAAGAGCAGTGCCACAAGATAAGCATGGGAAAGTCAAGAAATGGAAGGTGTACACTGTTGCTTACACCAAAGTTTCTTGCTGGGCGTGCATGCACATGTGTGCGCACCATGAGGCGCGAGTAGTGCAGTGTGTGGGCGTGTAAGGCAGACTGAGCATGTGGGAGCCTGTTGGCAGACTTGTAAGACTGTTTGTGCTGGTGTGCATGCGTTTTAACCTGAATAAGCAGATTCTGAACCATGTAAGCCTGTGTGTGCTCATGTAAGCCACTGTGAGCGTGTTTCTGCTGGTATGCGCGTTGCTCCCCACTGAGGAAACAGAAAGGAAAAAGGAAGCAACAGAATTAGTAGGAAGCTAGCAGGGAATACTGCTGGAGCTAGCAGGTGAAAACAATTAGAAGCAGGTCATTACACAGGCAGAATAGTAGCTCAGCCAAGCACATAAAACTCTGCAAACAGCGGTGCAGGATGTTTCTCTCAAGAGACACTGCAAGACAGGAGTAAGCTAATAGAAGTGAAAACTGAAAAAGCTGAACTCAGAGCAGAAATGCTAGGGGCTGCCATAGCTGTCATAAGGAGATATAGGCTACTTGCTGAGGGTGGTGACAATGCAAATGGTGCCAGACAACCCACAGTGAAGAGACGGAAAGAGTGTACAGGCCCATGGTCACCTAACACGGGTTACATGAGCTGGAGATAGAGTGCTATAGAGTGGACAAAGACCTCCTGCAGCAAATTGTCGAGCTGTGCAGGCCACGCCTCACACACAGAATCAACAGAGGGGAACCCATCCCAGTGGAAACCAAGGTATGTGTTGGCCTAAGAATACTAGCAACAGTACCTTCCAGAGACCAACTGGTGATATGATGGGGATATCACAGGCATCAGCCTCCAGGGTACTGCACAAGTTCCTGGATGCCATGTCAGCACATGTCGGTGATCATGTATATTTCCCCAATGCCCGTGAGGTATTGGCCAGCAATATGCGTCTCTTCCAGCAAATAGCGGAATACCCTGAGGTAGTGGGTGCAATAGACTGCACGCACATATGCATCAAAGCACCAGCCGGTGAGCGGGGTAGGGCCAACATTAAATGCAAGGGCTTCCCCTCCATCAACTGCCAGGTCTTGTGTGATGCCCAGGGCATAATAATGAATGTGTGCGCTGGCTGCCTTGGGAGCTACCATAATTCCCATATCTGGCATTTGACGCAGCTGTACCAGACATTTGCCATTGGGGACATCCCACATGGACACCTAGTGGGGGATGCAGGTTATGCACTGGAGCCGTGGCTGATGACACCCATCAGAAACGCACACACACTTGAAAAGGAATGCCATAATGAGGCACATGCACAAACACGTAATGTAATAGAGCGTGTGTTTGGGCTGCTCAGGTCACGGTTCCGGTGTCTGGACACATCTGGTGGAGCCTTGCAGTACTCACCAACTACATGTACCCAAATTGTCATGGTATGTGCTATGCTACATAATATGATCTTGCGAAAACAGCTGCAGCAGGACCAGCATAGGGCCAGGCCAAACAGCCCCCCACCATTGCCAAGGCCATCACAGGCAGAGCGTGACTCAGAGGAGGAACAACCTGAGCCTACCCCAGTAGGCAGAAAGAGGCGTGCCCAGTATGCCCTGGCCTTGGCAAAGAGGCAACTCATAGCACATACACTGGCTCAGTAAGAACTCTGGGAATGATACCCCTCTCTGACACACTCATATAATAACAGGGATGCCTAAAATGACATAACCTGCTCTCAAACATGTACAGGGAGTGTAGTATATGCATCCGACAGAGGCGGCCCTGCAGCACCACCTGAGGCATGAATGCCATGTGTTAAGCAATGTAACACCATGTAGTATATGCACACTTGATGACCCTGACTAACATCCCACCCTCACCAAGCATGATGCCACAATATGACGATGAGATGATCAATTGCAATAATTGGCTGAAGTATTTCAGTTAGTCAAAGGGGATCCAATGTGTGCCAGCCTGGGATGACATGCTGAGCATGACATGATGCTCCACCTGCTAGGGGTGGCATGCACCTATCAGTCCAGGCCTTATGGATACTGGCAAAGGCTGCTGTTACCCACAGCGTGCCCTGAATAGGTAAGGCTCAAAACACAAACCCACCTTCAAAGGTATCACAAGGGATAAGATCCTATATGTAATGCTACCCAATGCCAGAAGTCTAAACAGCAAGATGCATGCAGTCTAAACTCCCCCAGTATGGAGAATGTTGATATCTGTCCTGTAATAGAAAACTGGGTCAAGGCTCACAACAGCACCGTAACACTACCAGGTTACACCTCATACTGTGCTGTACAGCCTCAAAACATGGAACAAGCTACAAAAGGAGGGTGACTAGCAATAATTGTCAAGGATAACCACGCCCCCATGTTGGTACCACAACAAGAAGCAGCATGGACTAGCCATGGTCAAGTAACAGTGGCTAAAACTGCCTCCCAGTTTATAGCCTGCTACAGACTACCGTCCTAACACCAGGAACTGCACCTGGCCTATGTTGGAATACATGAATATATCAAGCCCTCCAAACCACATTATATTGTGTGACTGAAAATACCCAGACATAGACTGGGAGCATTATACTAGCTCCAACACTGTAGGACAAAAGTTCCTAGAATCCATAAACCAAAATGCCCAGGAACAACGTACCACTCCCACAAGAGGGGTAAGCATACTGGATGTGATAATCAGCAACATGGGTACTGGATGGCAAGATGAGAAGTGTATCCCTCACTGGTAAAACCAGACCACAGAGTAATCACACTGGATATACACATCCTGACCACAGTCCCTGGCCAGAAAGCCACAGTGAAAAACATGTGTAAAGCAAAAGTTGCACTCCTGCAAACTGATGTGGAATCCACTAAAGGCCCTGTGCAGGTGCAAAATATGGGGCACACCTCAGAACCTGTTATACAGGCATTCCATGAACACTGCCAGGAATGCATGGATTATGCAATCACAAATAAAACCAAGACACAATGCCATACAGTCAGGCATCTGGCATGGTGGACTCCAGCCATTACCAAACCATGCAAGAGAATAAGGAAGCTGCTACATGATAGAGCAAATATAAAAAGGGAAGTAATCACTGATCAGTAGTATGGCAATAAAATATGTCCACACATACAATCCACTAAGGCCAGCTACAACAAGTTGAATCTGTGAATCTTGAGGCAATGTTACACCTGCCCCAAGTACACAGACAACCCTGAACTCCCCCCAAGAAATACAAATATATGTGAGAGATGCAACCATTTATCCAAACCGGAGGCTGAGCTCCCTCAACTCAGTACTGTCAAAACTAGTCAGGAGGAGAAGGTAACCACACACACCACAAACCCAGTCCCACATAGACCTATTACAACTGCAAACCAAAGACATAAACACAGAAAAACATTCCCGGAGGCCCTAATTACAAACACACCACACCAACAGAGGCCTCCAAAGCAGACATCCATGCAACCACAACCTCCAAACATAGCACATGCAACACATAGTACACAAATCTGGTGTGCCAAACAGTCACAGGCCAGAAGGAGAAACAACATGCCTGATACAGTTGTAAT
This sequence comes from Protopterus annectens, assembly GCF_019279795.1. Taxonomy (NCBI): domain Eukaryota; kingdom Metazoa; phylum Chordata; order Ceratodontiformes; family Protopteridae; genus Protopterus; species Protopterus annectens. Next base: position 110,569,974 of record NC_056748.1, on the reverse strand, counting down.
TGTGACTCCATAGACACACTGTTGTCCCGCTCACCAGACTGAACAAGGGAAAGGGTACAGTAAGCTGCCTGTAGGCTGCTACAATACACCACATAACACAAGTATGCAGGTCACCCCAAAGCAAGTAGAAATATGATGCAGTCATTGTTCATGCTGGCGTGAATGACCTGAGATGTACCTCCCTGGACTACATGAAAAGAGACATAGATGAGCTCTCCGATTATGTAGTCCAGGCCGGTATGACACTGACCGTTTGCAGTATCCTACCCTCACCAAGAATGATGCCACAGTACAAACACAGAATGATCAGCTTTAACAAGTGGCACAATTACTGGTATCATTCCAAGGGGATCCAATATCTCTCTGCTTGGGATGTCATGCTTGACAAGCCACGCTGCTGTTCCAGGGATGGCTTGCACCTGTTACCCCTGGGCGTCTGGATATTGGATAAGGCTTTTGCCACCTCCATAGAGCCTTTCGTAGGCAAGGCTGAAAAGACCAACCCACCACACTAGAAAACATAAGTGGAAAGAAACATAAGGGTAATGCTGACCAATGCCAGATGTTCATAGGGTTCATAGGTTAGTACTAGGCTAACTGCCCTTGTGAGCCATTGTAAGCCTAGCCAATTATCCCTTGTGAGACTCAAACCCTGCACCTTGTGTTTGTAAGGCAAACACCTTAACCATTAGGCCACCCTCCCAACAAATGTGTAAACCTCAATATGCATGCTCCTGAGGCCCTCCCCAGTATGGAGAACATTGATGTCCATGCAGTGACAGAAACCTGCAGCAAGCCTCCTGACAGCACACCAGCACTACCAGGTTATACCTCATATCATGCGTTATGGCCCCAAAACCTGAAACAAAACATAAAAGGAGGGGGAATTATCCATATTCAGCACAGGCACCCATACGTCCAGGTAAATGACAATGCACGAAGCATCAGAGACCACCCATGTGCAACTAACCATAGGCAAAACTGCTGTACAGTCTGTAGCATGCTACAGACCACACTCTCACACACAGGAACCCCACCCAGCTGTCCTGAAGACACTGGACAGTATGACTGTCCCACCAAATACCAAACAAGGTACTCACAAATTACCACATAGGTGGTAAACCATTATGTATGGAAGGAGTAATCAGGGACCTAGGGACACAAGTGGTCAGTAACCTGTTATGTGACACTCACTTTGCCAATGTGGCTAGGAAGACTGTCTATATTGGACACCGTATCATGAAAGGATTCACATCTACGTCAACAGAGGTCATTGTGCCCCTATACTGTTCTCTTATCAGACCCATAATCTAGTACCTTACCTGACACCTGCAGCAGTTAGAAAGACCTCAAAGGTACCTCACCAAGAGGGTAAAGGGTCTCAAATATATGTCATATGCTGCCTGGCTGTAGACACCCCAGCTGAATGCAGTCACATACTGCCTACACAGATGCGTTGTATGCCTGTTGTACAAGGCCATGTCCAACACAGGAGTAATGGACATGCTCCACCCCAGAAAACCCAAAGCCATCGGAGCTGTGAGAGCGAGAGATGTCAACCTCAACACATAATGAAATAGGATGTGCTGGAGGGACAGATACATAACCCAGAGGCACCCTACACCCGGGAATAGAATCCCACTCCATGTTAGGCAGAGCCCCTCACTGACACTCTTCAACAGGAATCTTACCAAGTGGATGGATGATCGTAGATGTACACTGGGGGTCTTCACTGTGTCACATCCAGACAGAGGCACAATAAAGTAAATCATAAATGGCCATAATATTCACATAGCAAGGGGTGGCAAAAGCCACACACACTCTGGCTAGGCTTATAAATGCCCTAGGGTGGATAGCCTAGTATGAACCTATGAACCTATGAAGATACAAATTGTACAGGACACTAAGGATAATCACAAGGCTTTCTTAACTGATGGTAGGAACCTTGATGGGAATTCACAGATATGCTCTGAATCACTCAAATATTACAAACAACATACCAAACACACACACATATTGCCTGCATCCAACCTGACAGGTGCAGTGCAAACCCCCCTCCCCAGAATGCAAAATATCTATCCCAGCAGACTGCTGGCCCCCTGACATTGCAGATGCTGAGGTAATGGCCAGCATTTACAGAGCAAAACACACAGCAGCAATGGTATGAGATGGTGTCCTGGGCTGAGTCCAACATGGACTCCAAGAAGAATGGAATGTCAAATCACACTACTGCTCACTGTCAGCCTTACCACAGGATATGTACCCAAAGAGCAGTGTACAACAACAGTGGTCCTTCTCAACAAGGTGTTGCCTGAATGGATACTGCAAACTACCACCCCAGAATCCTGACAAGCTTGGTCTGCACAGCTATGGAAAGGATCAGCATGTACCGCAGACATAAAGATATTGGGGACCTACTGACACCGGACCCTACCCAGTGTGGCTTTTTTAAGTGCAGATCCTGCCCCTTAAACATGTTTGACTCATTTGAAACAGTCATTAAGGTCATTGATGAGGGCAATGTGGTCCACACAGCATAGCTGGACCTTGCAAAGGCTTCCATGCAATACCCCATGTGTTCATTATAGATAAACTCACCAGCTTAAATATAAACCCCTGTGTCAGTAGAGGGGTTGCAAACCAGACCAAAGACAGAACTGACATGGTCAGACATGCTGCAGCCATCAAAAGGGACACATAGAAACAGACAACTGGTGCCATAGCCATGTTAGCAAGCTAATTGCAGAAAAGTGTATAGTCAACCCCTGTGGATATACAGTAAGTGCCCACCAATTACCACATAGGTGTTAACCCATGAAGTACTTAACATGTAATGAGAGACCTGGGGACACAAGTTGATAGATATCCTGCATTGGACAAGCATGTGGCTGTAGTGGTTACAGAAACATGCCATATACCCACCTAATAATGAAGGTTGTCAGATCTAGATAAGGGGAGGTCATTGTGGCTCTGCAGTCATCCTTCATCAGCGTTACAATTGATTACAATAGCCCCTGTGGGATGTACCTCAGCAGACACCTCCATCAACTGTAAAGTCCCCAAAAGTACCTCACCAGGAGTATCAAAGAGCTTGAACAGATGCCATGTGTTGCCTGATTAAACAAACTGCAGCTCCACACACTGCCATACTGCCCACCCAGAGGCAAGCTGTGCCTGATGTATAAAGCCATGTCCAAGCTGGAATCAATGAACATGCTTCACCTTGTACAATCTGAATGGCAGTGAGCTATGCACATGAGAGACCTGAACCCCAGCACTGACATACATAGGACAAGCTGTACTGAATGATCCATAACACAGAAGCCACCCCCACTCTTGAGTAAACTCCCAGTACAGGTTAGCCAGAGAGTCACTCATCGACTCTCCTCAAGAGGAATCTTGATGACTGGATGGGAGATGGTAGGTTTACCCTGGGTATCACTGTTATGTCACGGGTTGACGGAGGCGCAGTATACTAACCATGACATATGTCATGGCAAACTCCACTTACAATGTGTGTCGAAGGACAAACACACTCTCTGACTAGCATTAGAAATGGCCTAGGGCACATCTCTAGTGTTTGCCAATGTACACCTATGTTGTGGAATACACTACCAATGTTGGACAAGCCTGGTTTAAGTAGTTCATATCTGAACATAATGCAACATGGTCAGATGTGCACAACTGGCCCCTAACCAGGCTGTTGTGCTCACTATGAAAATGTAAAGCAGTGATAGGACTAAAGCCCAGGATACTGTCCACCACAGTGAAATTACTGAACCAGTACACTATACGGTACTACAGTGTTAGGTCAGTATGAAAGGATGTTGACAACTGTATGCAAAGTATCCCATGCAAACCCTTCAGGCACAGTATAATCCCTGTTGTGTTCAGACACAAAGCAGTTGGACAGTAACTACACAACATGACACACAACACACAACCATAATCGTGAGATATAGTTGAAGTTCACACTCATCCACAAATGTGGTGGGCTGCAGAGTTCAGCATATGGAAAGCTCACACTGGGCATGCTCGCGCACTTTGATAAATGAGGCATATGTCAGACAACATGCCATGGAAAGCCTGAACTGGGCATGCTCACACACTTAGGCCAAATCTCAGTTTATCAGTTGGCCACGCATATCTGGTATTTGTACGTGTTATTCCAGGAACCAACCACATTACAGCAATCTGCCCAGTGCACACAGTTAAATGACTACAGAAACATACGTGATGTAGTGGATCCCTCTCATATTCAAACATCTTCCACAGATACACAAGTTGTTCATAGAAACAGGGAATGCTATGGCAATAAAGACCTGCAAACAGTCTATCAGCAACAAATATTGTGCATCTGACAATTAAACATATGGGTGTAGAGGCCAACACTAGGCTGTTTGCCCTAGGGAATGACAGCTTAGCCAGAGTGTGCTTGGCGTCTGCCTCCCCAGTACAGTAGGCTACTGTGCCACTGTAAAGTAGGTCACATAAGGCACCGTGTGAGGCTAGTGTGCTGTGGCTGTGTCAAGCAGGGACACAGTGGAGATCCCAGGGGTTGAATTTGCTAAGCCACATCCATGTTGTTGGTGTGTGCTAGAAGAGGGTTGGTGAGGACCTCTAACAGTAAGTGGGCGTCAATAACAGATTGAGGGGAGCCTTATCTGCATTGTCTGGACAATTTCACTGTCAACACTTTGTCGTGATGATTATGAGGGATTGAAGTGTCATGCCAGTACTGTTCAGAGATGTCCTCCCTCTGTGGGCTACTGCTCTGCAATGTATTAGCTCACTCTGTCTGTTGGACAGCTCATATATGGCTGGTGTACACCTGACAGGTGTCCTGTTGTGGAGCAGTCATGGGTATATTTGGGATAGCATGATCAATGCAAACCTTCCACATGCTCATAGAATGCAATTGTCAAGGATTATGCAGAGTGGCCGGTATACTTCCCCAGCATGGGTCCTTTGAAGTCTTCCACCCCAGTCTTCACAAGTGTAAAGTCTGCTTTTGATAAATACACTTTGTTTGCAGTGACAACCTTGCCTGGGGGTGGGGATGGGATATGGATGTCCAGGGAAAGGTGGGTATGGTCAGATATCAACAATGGTGGTCTACCTCTGGTGTGGAACAGTGAGTACCCATGTTGCAGATGGTCAGGTGCAATATGTATTCCCCCTTGTGGCTGTGGTGAGTGGTTCTGCCATAGCACATGGACTCACAAGTGGTAGTGGCTGTAGGATAATGTTGTAGAGGCCTGAGTAGTTCCCACACACAATATACCTGTACCTGATGTTAACAACTGGAATGGTGTAAATGAACACCTGCATATCTTGGCACTGTTCCCAGGAAAGCAAAGTGTGTGCCCTGGATGTGGGAGGGGTGGTCCAAACTGGTTGTGTTGTGTGTTACAGGTCCTGTGGTCACGAAGCATGGTATAGAACATAACCTGCCAGTGCGATGTGCATATCTGACCCTGAAGTAGGTGGCTGCAAATGCATATATATGCTATCTCCCACCTGACAGGTAGTACTAGATGTACATACCTCTGTAGAAATAATGATGTCAGCACCCTATAAATACTGCAGGTGCAGAAAAGGTACCCAGTAATTCGGATAGTGTGCTCTGCTAATGCATTTTCCTCAAGTGTCATAATATAGTTAGGTAGGGATTTGAATCCTGCAAATGCTCAGTCTGTGTAGGTGAGTGGGGTTGGTGTGTGTGCAAGTCTGTGTGAGGGAAATGTCCCTTTTGGCAACTGGGAAAACACACTACAGGATGCACATTCCCCTTTCTAAATACTGATGATGTCAGCACCCTATAAGTATAGCAGGAGAAGAAAAACCTCCCAGTAATGTGAATAGCATTCTCTGCTAATGCATCTGTCTCGAGTGTCATAACATTATTAGGCAGTGGTTTGAATCCTGCAAATGCTCAGTGGGTGTGGAGAGGGATTAGTGTGTGTGCAATTCTGTATGAAAGAAATGTCCCTTTTGGCAACTAGGAGAACACACTACAGGATGCACATTCCTCTTTCTAAACACTGATGATGTCAGCACCCTATAAGTACAGCAGGAGAAGGGAAACATCCCAGTAATGCGGATAGTGCGCTCTGCTAATGTGTCCACCTTGTGTTTTATAACATAGTTAGGTAGGGGTTTGAATCCAACAAATGGCAAGTGTGGGTGTGTGCAATTACATGTGTGAAAGAACTGACCCTTTTGCCAACCAGTACAAAACACCAGCTGCTGCATATTCCAATCTCTACACAGAGATGATGTCGGCACCCTACAAGTACAGCGGAAGAGGGCAAATCTCCCAGTAATGCAAATAGCACTCTCTGCTACTGCGTCTCTCACTACTGTCATAGCACAGTTAGTTATGGCTTTGAATTCCACACATGCCACGTGTGTTTTTGTCACACAGAATGCCCATGTATGTGGGTTGTTGTTCACAATAATGCATGACTGAGTCATATGTGTCCATGCCTCTGACTGACCTGTATGCTTGTGTTATGTGGTGGACCATAGTGCCCCACGGGCATATCACTGTGACCTCCACCTTGTCCAGCCTGGTGAGTGGGACCTCAATGTACCGGACAATAAAGGTACCTAACACAACTGTAGCAGGTGTGTTGTCTAGCCGTACAGGCTGTGACTGTTTGGCACACGGGATTTGTGTGCTATGTGTTGCACGTGCTGTGTTCCTGCTTAACGTATGCCTGGGTGCCAGCTGCAGAGGTGTCTGCTGCTCAGGCAGGATGCTATTCTGAGGCTCCACGAATGGCCCAGTGTGTTCACGTGTTTGGATTGCTGTCAGTGTAGGTCTACATCAGACTGGTATTGTAGTGACTGTAGTATTTCATGCCACCTGACAGGTTATGCCAGTAATGGGTTCAGAGTGCTTAGTCCCCAGTTTGGCTATGTGGTTGCATCTCATACATGTGTTGTACGTCCATGTGTAGGGGAGAGGGTTGACAGTGTACATGTGGCAGCTGTGACATTGCCACATGACCCACATATTCCACAACTGTACCATAGAGGTGACTGACAAGTGACCTTTGCACATGCTACCATAGTATTGTGATTGCCATGGTGATTAACAGCACATAGGGCCAATGGGGAACAAGGTACATAGGTTCATAGGTTCATACTAGGCTATCTGCCCTAGGGCATTTATAAGCCTAGCCAGAATGTGTTTGGCTTTCGCCACCCATTTTAAATTTATTTTGCTATGTCCTTTTTCGAGGTTAGTATACTGTGCCTCTGTCTAACAGTGACACAGAAGTGATACCTGGGGTAAACCTACGATCTCCCATCCACTCATCAAGATTCCTCTTGAAGAGAGTCAATGAGGGACTCTGCCTAACCTGGACTGGGATTTTATTCCAGAGTGAAGGGAGCCTCTGGGTTATGAATCTGTCCCTCCAGCATGTCCTATTTATTTCAGTGCTGAGGTTCAAGTCTTTCGAGCGTGTAGCTCGATGGGATTTGGATTTTCTGAGGTGCAGCATGTCCATTAATTCCGGGGTGGACATGGCTTTATACGTCAGGCACAGATCGCCTCTGAACAGGCGGTATGCCACTGAGTAGAGCTGGAGTTTCTTTAACCGGTCAGCATATGGCATCTGTTTGAGCCCTTTGATCGTCTTGGTCAGGTACTTTTGGGGTCTTTCCAGTTGCTGCAGGTGTCTGGTAAGGTACATCCAAAAAGGGGCATTGTACTCAATTATGGGCCTGATGAGGGATGAGTAAAGAGGCACGATGACCTCCCCTGATCTAGATGTGAATCCCTTCATGATTAGGTGGGCTATATAAAATGTTTTTCTAACAACATTAGCCATGTGGTTGTCAAATGAGAGATTGCTATCAATGTGGGTCCCCAGGTCCCTAATTACTTCTTCTGTACTTAATGGATTACCACCTATGTGGTAATTTGTGGGCACTTTGTTTTTGCCAAAGGGGATGACTATACACTTTTTGGCATTTATCTTGAGGCCATGGCTCTGGCACCAGTTGTCGGTTTCTATGAGGCCCTTTTGGAGGATGCTTGTGTCGGCTGGAGAGTCGATTATGGCACCCAGTTTGCAGTCATCTGTGAACTTGGTCAGCCACAGTCCTTCCGTGTTGGCCTGTACCTCCGAGAAATATATACCGAACAAGAGAGGTCCCAGGACTGAGCCTTGTGGCACACCACTTGTAACTGGTTTGGAGTCTGACATGGCTCTAGCAATTCTAACCATGTGCGTTCTGTCCTTGAGCCAGTTTGCAATCCATCTAGTGACATAGGAGTTTATAATTAAGCTGGTGAGCTTATCTATAATGCCCGAGTGGAGTATTGTATCGAAGGCTTTTGCGAGGTCCAGGTAGGCTGTGTGGACCACCTTCCCCTCGTCAATGGCCTTGGTGACTGTTTCAAAGAAATCAACCAGGTTTAAGAGGCAGGATCTGCCCTTAACAAAGCCGAACTGGGTAGGATCCAGTGTCTGTAGGTCCCCAATATCTTTATTTATGAGGTCCATGATGATCATTTCCATAGCTTTGCAGACCAAGCTAGTCAGGCTTATGGGGCGATAGTTTCCAGGTTCCGTTGAGGCACCACCTTTATGGAGAGGGACCACTGTTGCTGTATGTCACTCTTTGGGCACAGATCCTGTAGTAAGGCTGAGATTGAACAGTAGTTTTATATTTGGGTTTAGCTCTTCTTGGAGTTCCTGTAGGACACAGCCTGGGACACCGTCTGGTCCCATTGATGCTGTGTTTTTTGCTTTGGAGAGGACGGCTCTTACCTGAGCATCTGAGATGTCAGGGGGGCAGCACTCTGCTGTGATATATATTTGCCCTTTTGGTGGGGATGGGGGGGAGATGTTTGCACTGAACCTGTCAGCTAGGATGTTGGCAATGTCTGTGGGTTCGGTGTATTTTTTGTCATTTTGGACTAATTCTGAGCATATCTGGGAATTACCACCCAGGTTCCTAACTTAACTAAAGAAAGCCTTGTTATTATCCTTAGTGTCCTGTGCAATTTTTCTCTCGAAGCTGGCCTTCGGCAATTTTATGAGTGCCCGTAGTTTTTTGCTAATACTGATCAGTGATGCCTTCCCTTTTTGGGATTTTGCTCTATCATTTAGTAGCTTCCACCTTCTATTGTATAGTTTGTTTATGGCTGGGGTCCACCAGACATGACGTATGCCTTTGGAGGATTGGGTCTTGGTTTTATTTGGGATCGCATGATCCATGCATTCCTGAAGGTGTTCATAGAATGCGTTTGTAAAGGATTCTGCGGTCTGGGCCGTATTTTCCACAGGCCCGGGGGCTTTGATGGATTCCACCTTGGTTTTGAGGAGTGTGAAATTTGCTTAAGAGAAGTTTTTCACTGTGGTTTTCTTGGCAGGGGGTGGGGTCAGGATGTGAATATCCAGTGAGATTAGTTTATGGTCTGATCTTACCAGTGAGGGATACACTTCTGGTCTGGAGCATAGAGTCCCCATGTTGGTGATGATCAGGTCCAGTATGCTTTCCCCTCTTGTGGGAGTGGTAGCAAGTTGTTCCATAGCATTTGAGTTTATAAATTCTAGGAACCTTTGGGTTAGGGTGTTGGAACTAGAGTAATGTTCCCAGTCTATGTTTGGGTAGTTGAAGTCACACAATATAATGGTGTTTGCAGAGACCTTCATATTTTCCAGTGTTCTCAGGAAGGGCGAGTGGGGTTCCTGTGTTTGGGAGGGTGGTCTGTAGCAGGCTATAAACTGGAAGGCAGTTTTACCCCCTGTTAGTTGCACATGGATAGTCTCTGATGCTTCGTGCTTTGCCACCAACCTGGAGGTGTGGGTATCTTTGATGAATATCGATACTCCCCCTCCTTTTGTGGTTCGGTCCAAGTTTTGGGGCCGAAAAGCAAGGTATGAGGTGTAACCTGGTAGTGTTGGGGTGCTGTCAGGAGCCCTGAACCAGGTTTCTGTTACTGCACAGATATCAATGTTCTCCATGCTAAGGAGAGTTTCGAGTGCGTGCATCTTGAGGTTTAGACTTCTGGCGTTGAGTAGCATTACTCTTAGTTTCTTATCCCTTGTGATATCTATGAAGGTGGGTTTGTCTTTTGAGCCTTGCCTAAAAAAGGCACTATGGGGGTAGCAAGAGCCTTTGCCAATATCCGAAAGCCCAGGGGTGACAGGTGCAAGCCGTCCCTAGCGAAGCAGGTGGTTCAACAGAAGGTGAGTATGTGAGGGTGTAGTGCCTGTGATTAGTTAGCACTGGCATATATGACTGCTCACGTGGACAAATGCCAGGTAAGTCATATGCAATGTGTCACAGGCAACGTACATGTGAACAGGACAAACAGTGACGTTCTGTCAAGTGAGACATGGACATACATATAGTAAGCTATGCAGATGTCACTAGGAGTCCACAGAAGCTCTGTAACTCTGCATTGCAGGTGGGATCAGTGTTCCAGGGTAACTGCAAGCAAACATGCATGCAAATAAAGCTACAGTAAGCAGGGCTGCATGTAGTCCATTGTACAACAAACAAGCTGTACCACTTCCAGTAGGTAACAGTGCAAATATGCAGGCAGGAATTTATAGAAGAAATATGATTTATGATGTCTCTTTTTATAAATCGGGGTTATCCCGAGGAATTATGTGTTAACATATTTGATGAGGTGAAACTCAAAAGAGAGATGGGGACATACAAAGCTATTTTAAGTTTTGATAACAGTTTGTGCCTTAATATGGGTAATAACAGTAAAAACACACCATATAATTGTAATACAATTCCGTTTTACATTACTACCTTTAACGACATCTCTTATGTTATTAAAAATATTATTAATAAAAATTGGAATTTGGTGGTTAATGATAACAATTTGGGAAGAGTTTTTCAGGGTAAGATACCTTACATATTCAGGAAGGATCTATCATTCAAAGACCTATTTGAAAAGGGCACGGACAATAGGATACCTGTCCCTAATAGACGCGTCGGAAATTTTAAGTGTGGCAGGTGTTTCATATGTCCTCATGTACTTACCATTGACAGTAGTATTAAGGTTAACCATTACAACATTAAAATAGGAGGTCATTTTAATTGTTATTCCTCTAATGTGATTTACATTGCCTTGTGCCAACAATGTGATGCATTTTATGTCGGGAAAAGGAGTAGACACATGAGGGATAGAATTAAGGAACATCTGTCTGACATTAGAAATTCTAAAAATACGAACGCTCTAGCAAGACATATAGCACAATGTACTAATCATCATTTTAAATTCTTTGGTGTTTTACAAATTAAACACGATCCACAGGGTAGGACTACTGTCTATGATTTAGACGCACAAGAATTGAGAATGCAAATTTTGTTGAATGCTCATAATAGACCTGGTTTAAACAAATACTGCAGTATTAAGCCTATTTTAAGACTTAATAGCCTTAAGGGCAAGTAATTTTTAATTTTCATTTTTAATTTTTAATTTTTGGTTTATATTATTGTAGATTCTTCACTAATTGACTAAATCATTAAATTAACACAAATATTATTACTCAATATATATACAAGAATTTAATGAGACTATGGGTTTTTATTTTTGTGCCACTGGTAATACCAACATTAACATTAAAATCAAACTAAAATAACAATTTATTTATTATTTAACAACATTTAATAATATTTATGATGATGAAACAAATTAAAATTAAAATTAATATTTAAATAGGAATCATTATCTAATGTTTGCTTTATTCACTTCATTGTATATTGACATGGAAATACATATATATGTACAATTTCATTTATATACACACACACACTTACACAGGTTTATACACATACATTTCTTATATACATTCATACACATTTTTATATGACATAATAAGTGTGTATACAATTTTACTTATTTATATTAAACATTTATATTGTATTTTAACTTATTATTAAGATTTTATATATACACACATTACAATGTATTTGCTCTATATCACTTGTACTTAATGTATTTTACGTATTCAATTAATTGAATAATTGACAATTAGTTTTGGCGGGTACTATTTAAGTGGCTCAGTCATCTATAGCTGTATTCTGATGAAGTCCATGGAGACGGACGAAACCTAGGTCAAACGCGTTCAGTGTACAGCTTTGCATTTGGTTGAAGTAATAAACTGTGTTTGCAGCATTCGTTTCATCTTTGGGAGCAGTTTGTTCAATGTGCTTGTGCAGTTTGCTTTCTAGTTGGATACATCATCACCTTGGATTTATTGTGTTCATTTCATTTGGACGTTTTTGCCTTATACCTCTACATTGACAGCGTTACCCATTCCATTGGAGTGGTTGAGGTATGCAGGCACTATACACATGTACATGGAAATACACAGGTCGGATGGCTAGGGTCCATTCTCAGCGCACACAAGTGTACAGACCATGTACCATCAGGATGTACAATAACTGGATGGGAACTCAGGTGCTCATACCTGCAGTAATACACATGTCAAATAACAGACACTGAGCCTTTACTCAGTGGTTCCATACTTAGTAGGATGTATGCTACCTGGCCTGCCACCACAGTATCCCTGACATTTATGGGGACTCTCCCTCCTGTGACAGTTAGTTTTGTGTGTTGGGGCTGTCTAGCATGGTATGAGATGTGAGCTTGCAGTGCTAGGGTGCTCCTGTGTGTCCTGTACCAGTCGTGTAGTACTGCACACATATCAACATCCTCAAACATCCGCATTGCAGAGTCCAGTGTGGGCAACATGCCACTTGCAGATTACATGTCCATCATTGCATATCAATACTTTCATTACCTTATCCCCTGTGCTACCTATGTATGTAGCCTTCTGTTGACATCCTTACCACCAGTATGCCAACATGTGCAGATGATAAACTATGGTACTTACCATGGGTGTAGACAACAGTACAAGACAATCATACCCTTGCTGCATCAGGCATGCTGGGATATACCCACAATTATATCAGCACACAGTACTGTTAACATGATACTATTACTACACGTCTATGTAGTCACCCTGTGCATGAGCAACATGTTAACCTGTACCTGCACTGATGTTACAGATTGCAGGAGGTGGCACAGTTTAATCATATGCACAGGGTGTGAACTTAGTATGCCTGAGTCTGCCACTGATACCACCAATTGACATGTATGTGTATGTGTGTTGGTGAGGGACAGCAGTACAAGGTGGGGCAATGTTGATGTAGTGTGTGCGTGTATGCGGTAACCCTAGGTGTTGTCAATTCGCATGTGTGTATGGATGCACACAGTTCCACCTCATGGCTGCCATATACTGGTGTTTGTGGACAGCCACAGACTGTACCTGCCAGGTCATACAGATCAGCGTCTCTGGCCAGGGACATGGTACCTGTGCCTTGCAGGGGTGCTATGGACCGTATCCAGTACCAATCCAGACTGGGTACTGTCATCAGAAGCAGGTGTTCATTGACTGGACACAGATCCCTGTTGGGCCTGTCCAGAGCCACGTGCACATGGTCTCCTGGGGCGGTCTGATGACAGCACAGACCCAGCATTGCTGGGGCTGCTGCTGGCACTATGGGGGTGGCGGCGGCCCTGTTGTCGTCCATGACGACTGCCAGCTGCTGCTGTTGCTAGCATACACCCACGTCGATGCCTCAACCATCCACCATCGCCCTGGCTCATCGACATGTAGTTGTGGAACCGCTCTAATATGTCCCCACAATGTCCATCTATGACATTGGTGAAATTAAGGATGGCAGCCGCAATGTCACGCATACTGTCAGTCATGGCTGTGCGACATGCTGTCAGCTCCCTCAGACCCTGTCTGGTGTACCGTTCCATACGTGACTGTGCCTGCATGACAGCCCAAAACATAGCTGAGGTTGTAAGACCTCTGTGGGCATGTCTGACAGGGCCAGAACCCCTGGACATCTGTCTGTGTGGTACCATCTCAGGGCCATGCCCATGGCTGCTGTGTGGGGAAGCATGTGCCACAGATACCACATTACCCTGGTCAATGCCCCCTGTATCCTGTCCATCACCTAGGGACATTGGTGACAAAGGGTGTATTGGCAGGATAACTGTGCGCATTGATGGGTTTGACAGCTGTGTACTGTCAATTGGCTGACCAATGATGGACCCTGGCATACCTTCCTGTGCCATTACACAGATGTCATCATTATCAGTACCCGTGGCACCTGATTCAGTTTCCCTGTTGCATGACACCAGAGCAGCACCAGAACCTGTGGGAGGGAAACAGGAAACGCAGTTTACAATGTCTACACAATGTTATCAGTGATGCACACATGCACACATGCACAGGTGCACACATGCACACATGCACACATACACAGGTGCACAGGTGCACACATGAACACATGCACACATGCACAGGTGCACACATGCACACATGCACACATGCACAGGTGCACACATGCACACATGCACACATGCATGCATGCACACAGTTGCACACTTGCACACTACTCAGTATGTGAGATAACAACACACAGACACAGACACACCTGCATGCATACACAGAGCACTACTCAGTGAGCCTAATATTACTATTGCTATCAAGACTATTAAATGTATTGTTAATGCACACTCACCAGCATGGATACGCTGCATTGCTGTTACACCGGAGGGACCTGCAGAGGTGAGGAAATTAATGTCAGTGGGTACAACTCTGCCATTGTTACTGAGTGTGATACAGGTCAGTAGTACAACAGTCGCCTTTCACAGGTCAGCTTCTGATATTGAGACTATCACACTTGCACATTAAATACTATGATGACAGCTACAAACCAAGGACACACCTCACACATGCATTAACTACCAGTGTAAACAACAGTCAACTATACATATGGCATATTACCTGCACGCTCATAGTCTTGCAGCTGTGTGGCTCCAGCCTCCATCATAATGCAGGTCTGCTGCTGTTGTTGTTGGCGGGCTCGAGCCACAACACTTATGAGTAGTCCCTCCAGTCTGGTGAGTGGGGGATGTGTAGCCACCCCACCACTTGTGGCAACCTGTTGCCTGTGGATATCCAATGCACGCTGATGGACATTTCTGATTAAATCACTGCAGTGATGTCGTACCTGCTTATATGTCCTATTATGCGTGCCTATGTCATTTACCCGACGGATCAGGTCTTGCCACAGTGCAGCCCTCTCCTGCTGATTCTGGCTGGTGCGGGAAAAGAGTATTGCATAATCCCACATCAGGCTCTGGTGTATCTCCTCATCCTCAGCTGCAGAGTACGCTGGATTGCGCTGGTGAGCCATGGTCCTGAAAATGGAAATAACATGATATCAGCAAAATATGTCAGCAGAATTTGGCACACATACTACACATGCTACTCGACTGTTGTGATACAACATATCTCACATATATAGCATCTGTCTGTCTATTGGCGGATACACATGTAAATGGCCAGGTATCAGTGCTCAGGCAACAACTGTGCAACAGTACCTGGCACACTCCATATGACATACTACCAAACCCCAGCAGTCAGAACACTGATTCACCTCCTCACTCTGGGGGTTTGTTTCGAGGTACTGTATGGGGTACATCATCAACTACTGTGAGCTGACCACAAACTAATTGCCCTGGATATACATATCCCACCTCCACCACCAGCACAAACGACTACAGTGAATAACATTTCAAATGCAAACTTTACACTTCGTAACACTGACATGGTATCCTTTAAGCCCACTGGGCCAGTGGGAGACACAACCCACAATGCTGACCCCTTCACAAATGATTTCTACGGACATCTCTGAGAATGCATGGATCATGCAATCCCATATAAGACCAAGACACTCTCCACAAAGGGACAGCATCCTGTCTGGTGGACCCCAGCCATAAACAGATTGTATAACAAAAGATGGAAGCTACTGCAAGACAGAGCATAATTCCATAAAGGGAAGGCATGTCTGATCAGCACTAGTAAGGAGCTATTTTATCTCATACAAACATCCATGGGCAACTTTGAGAGGGAAATCAACAGGGACACTACAGATAACCACAAGGCCTTCTTCAATTATGTTAGCAACCTGGTCAGAAACTCTCCAATATGCTCATAGTTAGTACACAACTACAAATAATTCACTGAACCCACAGATATTGGCAACATTGTGGCAGACAGGTTCAGTGCATGTTTCCCCCCTCCCTCTCCCCCAAACTAAGACATACTTATCCCAGCTGACTGTAACTTCCCTGTCATCACAGATGTCCAGGTGAGAGGCACCCTCAGAAAAGCAGAAAACACAACATGAATGGGACCTGATGGTATCCCTGGTTGCATGCTACATGAACTCCAAGAGGAGCTAAACACACATATAGAATGCTATGTAACACTAGCCTGACTACAGGATATGTACCTGTACACTGGCGTACAGCAGCAGTGGTTCCACTCCACGAAGGAGGCACCTCTACATACCAATACAATACAACACAATACAATACATTACAATACAGTACAATACAATATGCTATTGCCCCTGGGACTACAGAAGCATACTGTTCTGCTACCCTGACCATTGTGACACATGTGATGTGATGGTACCTGCTCCTGTCAAACAGTTACACAGGGTGACTCATATGGCATATTACCTATCTGACTAACATTCAGCAGGGGTATGTGTGACATGTACTCATGGGGAGTCTTGCTTCTTAATGCTGTGTGGCTTATTGCAGGGTATGTCTTATCTGTGGGTAAGAACCTGTACCTCCGCCATGTGCTCTCTACTGCAGTGTCAGGGATGACACACAGCAGTCATTTAGGTTGTGGATGGTGTGAGGTGTTACTATGGCTGTTGGACATCTGTCATGGGTGTGACTTATGTATGTAAATCCAGGAGTGGTAACCTCTATGTGGGTAGTATGTGTGTACTCTGTGATGTTGTCAGTCACTGTGCATTGGTAATGTGTTTGAGTGCATTGTCACAGTGTTGTACATGTCACTGTGTCCTTCTCCATATCTGTAGCTGTCATGTGAGGTACATACCGTGGCAGACCTTGTGTGGTGTGGAGGGGTACACTGACCTACATGTCCATAGCTGACACACCATGTCTGCTGACACATACCATGTGCAGGTATTCCAGGAATAGTGTGCCACTGTGAATATCATTGGGGGGACTATTGTACACATTTATGACCCTGTTCACCCCTGACACATGCAGTGGTGGGCAGCCAATCACTTAGCTGGTGGTTACTGGTGTAGGTGATTTGAAATGGGGTATGGTACTCCAGTTTTGACACTGGTGTTCACTCCATACCTTTGTCACCAGGCACCTGTTGCAATACATCTGTACACATGTGCCTCACTCAGAATATATATACATCTCTCTTTCTCTCTCTCTCTCTCTCTATATATATATATTATATATATATATATATATATATATATTATATGTACATATATTGCTATAGATATGGAGAGGAGGGGGTGTGACAGAGAGGGGGTGAGAGTGACAGAGGGGGTGGGACAGGGGGAGTGTGAGATCGTCATATACAGTCATACTTGTAGATAGTCAGATCTGTCTATCTATGTATATGTATCTACATATATCTATATATGTATGCGTGTATTACATATATATGTTTGCACATATTCTAACTATCTACATCTGTCTATGTATTCCTACATCCCTCTCTATGTATGTATACATATATGCATATTTTATATATATATATATATATATATATATATATATATATATATATATATATATATACACACATACATACATATATTGACATACATACATATCCATATGATAGATAGGTATATCAACATGTTTGTTTACAAAACTGTATACACACACTAACATACTGCTAAACATACATAACTGTGAAACCTACTTTGTACATTGCACTACAACCTACATTGATATGTGCACATAGATGCCCTCACATACATATGTATGTACAGCCTTCACTGATAGTTGCTGTATGTCCCCTGCCCTATGCACATCTTCATATACATATGGATACAGACCAGTGACACATACGGAGGGGTTCACAGTGTGTAGACTTTTATAGTATTACTTTATATTACCTGTGTTTGTCACAGCTGCTTATGTTGCCGTCTGGTTTCGTGTCCTGCTCCTCCACTTGCCAATTGTCAGCTTTCAAGTGGTTGTTACTGACTGGTTTTGTTTGTGTATGTTTATTTATTTCTCTCTCTCTCTCTCTCTCTCTCTCTCTCTCTCTCTCTCTCTCTCTCTCTCTCTCTGTCTCTCCCTACCTCCACAGGGTGCAATGAAAGTATTGCATGTGTGGACTGGGAGTACAGCATGTTTTTCTAGGTATCTGCATATGTCCATGTGATGGCCTCTGAACCAATTGTTAGCCAGCATTTGCTAATTGCATGCAGCCAGTTGTGTATTGATTGCAGTTCTCACTGTGATTTCAGGACAGTGCTATAAAAAGGTATGTGAGATAGGCGTAGCCCTTTCAGATTTTAAGGGCAGGGGCCATGTTGGTATGCTGTGGACACTGTTCTGTGAGTGTAAAGGTTAGTATCTCTCTCATATTTCCGGCTGTGTTGTAGATTAACATTTCTCCATTCATTTCTCCAGTTTCCTGTACTAAGTGTGTATGTACACTGACACCTAAGACTACCACTACTGTTAATGTGGGTGTGTGTGTGCTTTCCTGTGGGACATGTGGTGTAACTGGTGTATAGCAGTGGCTCTTGCACTCTGTTGCTATGGCTTCAATATTTGCCCTTTACGTTCACTACTTGTATGCCTGCTAGGTGTCTTGACTGTAGTGTGTTGCTGTGGCTTTCCTATTTTCCATGTACATTCACACCTTGGAATGCTTGCTATATCTGCTAGGGTGTTACTGCATGCAGTGTGGTCTGACCATGGTGTGGGCCTTGACATCTATTAGGGTATTTGAGTATGCTGCTGAGCAGGCCCCAAAGACTTTCAGGTGCATCTTTTATCTGCCTCATGGAATGGTACATATCAGTGGGGTACACCCATTAAATTGTCTGGTATTCTGCAGTTGGGACTGTGGGATAGCATGAGCATATGTATTACTACACTATTTCTGCCGTGCAAGTGGTGCATACTTTCAGTACTTCATAGTTACCATTGCATGTGTTGTAACACCTTCCTGCCTACTGTTTTTACATTTCACAGGGAGTCTGTGGGGCATCCCTGTAACTCAGTCACTGTTGCTATGTCTAGGCTCTTAACTATTCAAATATGGCAGTGTCAGACCTCTCAAGTGTACAGATATTTGCAGGTTGTCCACATTTTTGCCTCATATTTTGGTCAATATCTCATAAACAGCTCTTTCTGTCAAATCACTCTGGGCTCAAGTCAGACCATAGTGACAAACATTTAAGTTTCAGACTTCATACCCTTCCAAACATCCAACAAAATGAGAACATGTTAATCTCTCAACTGTCTAAGTTTGTTGTAGCATTATTTGGAATGTGTCCCTGTTTTTGTCCCTTTGCTCCACATTTTTTATTACTTGGTCCGGATGTGTTCCTGTAAGAGGTTGTGGGGTATGGGCAGTGATTATCCTGCTGTGAGTATGTGGGTGGCTTGCAAGGTGCTACAGTGACATTATTACATACTAGCTACCAACTAGCATAGCTGTTTCTGTTCACACACTACTATTCTAGAAATCCACTACATTTGACAGTAAATATACATGACATGCTTTGTGTACTACACATCCTATATTCCCTTTACATTCATTCCTACTATTACATGATATATTTATTGTAGCACAATGTTCTTATATAACAGTCATGGCTTAGTGGTAAGTCATGCAGACTACTGTTTCCAAGGTCCTGGGTTCGGGACTGACAGTGGGATTTTATTTTGCTTTTGAGCAGACTACAGGACTTGTCATTCAGAGTGACTAAGGCACTTTTAAGCAGTTGTAACTGGGTTAGCACTGGTTTGCATGGAGCTCACGCATGTGCAATGGCGTTCAGCTCCGCGCACACCCACTTACAACCGCTTAAAAGTGCTTACTCTTGCACACACCCGCGCTATTTTCTTTGGAAGAAATGAAAAAGGGGAGACAGGAAAGTGGTGAAAAAGGGGTCACAAAGAGGGTAAGACAGTAGGGAAACAAGCTCAGGTTTTGCAGGAGGGATATAGGTAAGGCCCATAGCTGCCCATTTCTTCATCAGCAACAGCTGTGCATATGTTTGTAATTTGGTGTGACATTTGAAACCTTCCACCCCTGAGAGAGGTGTAAGGACAACAATAATACTTGTTGTACAGCCAATTGTAATTGACAGTTTCCATGTCCAGCAGACATGTGTGCAAAATGGGCAGCTATGTATGGGGTGTAATTTTTTTGTGGGTACAGAGTGCCCTTTTTTTTTTTTTTTTCCAGGTGAGAGTGGTATGTCAGGTACGGGAAGTTGGTATAGCTGGGGAGGTAGGTTGGGTAGGTTAACAGACAAGACAAACAAGACGCATACAGGGGCGATGTATGACACATGTGGGGGGGTTACACAATTGACAGGGACGGATGTTTGGATATCTAGAGCCCATGAGCCCACAGACGTCAACAGTGGAACTGATATCCCCACCCATGGGCAGTTGCCACTGTGCCTTCACGGCCCAGAACAGGGCTGTGCTGGGGGCTGTGTAGGCCGGGCAGCAGGCACGCCTGTTAGTTGTACCACCTGTGCCTCAAGCTGGCGTAGGGGCCCAAGAACAGCTTTCCGGATCTCCCTACACACCACAGTCTGGACATTACAGAGGGTGAGTGGATGTTCTCCTCCGGCCACACTTGCAGAGGGGGGACGAGCCCTATCCCCTGCAGCGCTTCCATCCTCAGGTGGCACAGGGCCACCGGAGGAGGGTCCGGCCTGGGCACTACTGTCAGGTGCACTCGCCAGCTGAGGTGGGAGAGGTGGGTCCACTGGGACCTGATTTCCCTGTCATCCTATGTTTTGCATTATGTCATGACAGTTTGGGTTAGTAACGTACAATACCATTCACAATTAGTTGTAACAGCATGCATCAGTATTCCCATTAACCAAACACCCAGATAGTCAAACCATTGAACAGCAAGCATAACACATGCATATTTTGAACAGCAATACACAGTCCAATAACATGCAGGGTTGATTGATGGCAACAGGCCATCAGGTTTGGATGTATGAACAGGGCAGATGCATCAACGTGCATGCAAATATGTATGAACCAACAGGACAAATGTCCAGGGGTGTTAATAGTGATTGCACATACCAATTTCACGTGGAATGGATTATATGTGGTTATAGGGTAGGGTGAAGAAAATGTAATTAACAACTTCAAATACCAATACATATGCTGTACATTTCTAATAGCTGCAGATATATACACACTACAGTTCTACCTACAGTTTCCTATGTGATAACTACTTCAAGTTGGTGATAGGAATGTTACTGCTACATAAATATACATTTTCATTTTTATTCATACACTTCATATCTGGCTCTGTTCAGCTACATCATCCTGCTACATTTGCTTTATATAGCTATAGACAACTGTGGATGTTTGGTATTTCAGACAACCATATTATCTGCATATTGCAGACTGAGAGCAACATATCCAGATTTTGGGATACACATTCCAGCTGCAGTAACATTTTCAACACATTTTGCAGTTTGGTTCTGCTTGTCACATTCATTTCATTCTGTACTGACTGCAGTATACTTTATTCAGGAGTTATTACTACTTTATTGGTGGATTCATAACTCTTTCTCACACTCTCTCACTTGTTTTATTTTTACAGTTCAGGATGGTACTTAATTCTAGGCTTTATTGACATATTTTACCTGTAGTTATTACAATCCTTTCCAACAGTCTCACTTCTGTCATGTTTCTGCATTTCAACAGGGATATATTTCACACATGTGTTTTACTCAGCTTCTGCAGCTGTACTTTTCAGCCTGCTGCAGGTTATGTACTATTATATTACAGGCAGGACATCTTTATTTCAGACTTTATTTCAGACTTTTTCATTTTTCTGTTTGGATTACAGACTGCATCACACTTTTGCAATCAAGCAATACTTGCAAACCCTCTTACACTGTTACTTGCACATTTTATTACTTACTGACTACACTGCACTCTTTTGCTAACTGTCATACTTTTATATTTATTTACAGTTACAGGGAGAGGATTACTGACCTGCCTGGTGGCACAACCACACCAGCCTATCGCCATAGGCTCTACGGTTCGCAGAACGGACACCTGCAGCTGTAATATAAATAAAGTAATATTGGAATACACATCTCCATAATATCAGCTAGGTTAATTTCTTACATAAATAATTAGATGTAACTTACTCAGTAGTGGGGGTGTTGAGCATTTGCCGGGCCTCCTGGATCCAACGGTTCAGTTGGTCCTGCTTCCATCTCTTCAGGTCCGCATGGAGGTGACAGACCTGCTCACCAGTCCTTGGTATCCCTGTGGCACTGGTAAGATCATGAGCCAACCGGTCCCATGCCTCAGCCCTATATGCTCCCCACAGGACCTGGCCCTGCATGAGTTGGGCCTCATGATTGTGGACAAGGAGCCAAACCATATATTTGGAATCCTCAACGCCCCACCTCTGTGCTCGAAAGCAACTACCCTCACCTACACCTGACATTCTGGCTGCAAGTTGGTTCTACAATCGGTTATGCTGTGTATTCCCGCCTATGGGGCTTATATATGCCGTTTTTTCTGCACTTATCTGTGATTGGCCATTTTGGAATTGTATCAGCTTCACAAAACCTGCTTTGTCATGCTCCTCTTTCTATTCATTCCTATATATTTGCTATTACTGCATTTCTAAGTGCAGCTGTCATGGCTTAGTGGTTCAGAACCTTGACTATGGTGCATGGTATCCTGGGTTCAAACCTGACTACTGCTTTTTATATTTTATGACTGTCTACACAGGCTAGGATGTGTGTCTGTGTAAAGGCAGTTTTGTTACAGCTTGCTCAACGTTGCCCGTTGGTTAGCTTGTTGGCATGGCACGCAGATCTGCGCAAACGGGTTACGCTGGTTTACGCTTCATTTGGCTGTCAGCACACAGATTACGCTCAGCACAGCTAGGGGCACACAGTTTCAGCATGTTAAACCACTGCTCACATACAGGCACTCATTTTACACCTGTTAAACCACTGCTCACCTACGGGCAGATGCAATCAACTTGTTAAACTGTAGCTCAGCTATAGGCACATCTGGCATTTTTTATTATTTTGTTATCTCATATTTCTTCAAAATAAATGGCCCATTTCATTACATTTTACATAAAATATAATTTTATATGAGTACATATATGTCAGGGACTTGTTTCGTGCTTATTTCACTGGAAATAAAAATTGATGTTGGGGGGGTCTCGAACCATGACAGCCTGCTCTTCAGCCAACGTCTCTACCGCTACGCTATTGCTTCTTGGCTTACTTTGCATATGTAGTTCTTATATGCTTTTCCACTGACTGCTAACTGTGGCTAAGCTACGGGCACACCCGCGCAAACGAGCGCACTCACGGGCAAACATCTTTACAATTTAAAAAATAATATGACATGTTCATTTATATATTTTATGTTCATAGTCTGTGGGGGCATGTGTTGTGTTGTGTTTATTCACATTTACACGGGCTCTGTCATGGGGGTTTACTTTCGGGACTTTTACTCTTCAGTGACAAGTGGAGTACCACAAGGTTCAGTCATGGGTCCTCTCCTGTTTGGTATCTACTTCTCAGAAGTATAGACTAACACAGAAAGTCTTTGACTAATGAAGTTCACAGATGATTGTAAACTAGGAGCCATAATCAAAACTCCACAAAAGGGCCTCACAGAGATAGATGCCTGGTGTCAAAGCCATGGGCTCAAGTTCAATGTCAAAAAGTGCATTGTCATCCCTTTTGGTAAAAACTCTGTAACCATGAACTACCACATAGGCGGCAGTCTACTTAACATCGAAAGTGTGATAACAGACCTTGGGACATAGGTGGACATTAGTCTCTCCTTTTATAATCATATTGCCACAGTAGTCAGGAAATCCTTCAATGTGACACACCTCATCAGCCATGTCACACAAGATTTGCATTATGAACACCTGCAAAAGGGACCTACGAAGGTGGCTTCAGTCCATGCAGGTAATGATAGGCAGACCATCTGTTCTTCCTCAACCGGTAGCTGCAGTGACCGTGGATGCCTCCCAGATAGGATGGGGAGGTATCTTGGACAGACTGTCCAAGGGACTTGACAAGAATACGAATACCACTTGCACATAAATGTCCTAGAGATGAGGGCAGTGCTTCTGGTATTGCAAGCATTCCAGAGCTTTCTTCCAACAGGTATGATTGCAATACAGACAGACAATATGTCCATGGTGTGGTACATACAAACAAGATGGAAATAAATCCTATCCCCTCTGTCGAGAGGCTCAGAGATTATGGTAATGGGCAATTTATATTTAGTGTTTTCTGACAGCAACACACATTCCAGGGAAATTCAAGGTGATAGGGGGCAGATTAAGCAGGGCAATTCTTATGCCTCATGAGTGGTCCCTGAATCAGGAAATTGTGAACCAAATTTTTTCGCAAGTGGGCCAGCCTTACTGCAATCTCTTTTCCATAGCCATCAACGCCAAATGCAGCAGCTACTTTTCCCTAATTTCCCCCTCCAGGGGAGGCACCAAGGGATGTACTTGTTCACGATTGGCCCCTATGACTTCTGTATGCCTTCCCTCCATTTCCATTGATACTCAAGGTGCTCCAGAAAGCCAAATTGTTGAGTTGCAGGCTAATTCTCATTGCTCCTTACTGGCCTCATCAGATATTGTTCTCCTTTCTATGGCCCCATCTTCAGGAGGAGCCTTGGATCCTGGACCCAGTGCTGAATCTTCTGACTCATCAGTCAGGAACACTCCACCCCTCTATTCAAAGCCTCAGGTTGACAGCTTGGTTACTCCACTTTCCATGAAGACAGAGTTTCCCTCTGGACAAATTCTTCCTTTCTGCCAAAAGTTTGTTCTGAGGCCAATTTAAATCAGTCCATTGAGCTACCCGTATTTTTTCCCAAACATGGCAACAAGGCAGAACACATGCTTCACCAATTGGATGTACATAGGCAGTTACATTTTTACTTGCATAGAACAAAGGAATTTAGAAAATCTGACCAACTGTTTGTTTATTTCTCAGAAAACAGAAAAGGAACTTCAGTGTCAAAAATCACCTTATCAAAATGGCTTACAGACACCATTACTTATGTCTATAACTCTCAGAATAAAGAGCTGCTGGAAAAAATTAGAGGACATTCAACCAGAGCTTTGTCAACTTCCACTGCCTCTCAAGCTAGGCCCCCTTTGGATTCAGTTTGTGCTGCAGCTACATGGGTTAATCCTCATACCTTTATCACTCATCATCATTACAAAGTAGATGCAGCCTCCTGTAACAGGGCATCCTTTGGTTCCACTGTTCTGAAGAGTTTACTCCCTTGAGCCACCCAAGAAAGAAGGTCCTGTGGATGCCGTCCCAACCATCAAGAATGAAGGCAAGATAGGACAACATAACATAAAGAAGTTATGTACTCACCATAACGTTCCATGTTTTTTTGTCCAGAATCTCATCTTCATTCTTGGATCCCACCCTCCTTCCCACTTACTGGAGGATCAAGAGGAATTTTCTGAAACTGGATGCAATTTTCCTGATTCCCTTCATGCCTTAGGAATTAGGTGCAGGGAATCTGTTGTAATTGTTGTATTGGGTGGCACAGTCTAGTCATTAGTTCTCTCAAATGAGATCTGGGTAACAGTCGCTAGGCATCTTGGGATAGGATGTAGCCTCGAGCTAGTAAAAGCTCTCGAGTTTTAGTATGCAGCCAAGTCGGAACCGAGCATCGGTTCCGAACCCAACTATTGAGAATGAAGGTGAGATTCTGGGCAACAAACATGGAATGTTATGGTGAGTACATAACTTCTTTTTTAAGCAATAAAAATATCACACCTATGGTAAAATTGTACACACAAAAAGAAAAAAAAAGTGAAGTAGGTATTCTAGTGAAATCTGTGTTAAAAAGCCTGAAAGAATGTTTAGCATCAATTATTCAAATAATATATTGATTAAAAGAAAAGCATACAGTGTATACTAGAAGTATTTTCTTATTGCTTAGAGTTGAAATTTTAACACATTTGTAGTACAAATTAAAACTGTGTGCTTTGGGGCTGAGATGCAAAGTAATGTGATTGATATCCATAAAATGAAATTTAGAAAAATAATAGCAGTTCTGCAGTCAAATAACGTACTGCAACTTCATATAAGGGAACATACAAAATGGTGGGTCTTGCTGATACAGATTTCCCTTCATGAAATAAAAAATAAATGCTATATTTGATATGAATTAAAGGTAACATGTCCAAATTTGCTGCATGCAAGTTGGCTAATCAAAATGCAGTTAGAATGGAGAGAAATAAAGAGAATTAATTCACAAAAAGAAACTCTATGGAGCAACAGTTAAAGAAAAAAAAAGGAGTAAAACAGTATTCATAATCCAACAGATGCTAAACCTGCATGCCATGGATCTAAAGCAGGAATGTCTCAGATTAATGCTGATATATTAAGTAGGTTTCTTGTCTAAGAACGTTTAACTTAGGCATACCTTATCAGGTCTTTATATTGTATATTCTAGGCAATGAACCAGGACAGACTAAGTAAACCAACACTGGATTGCAAATGGTATAGTTCTGCCACAATCTCTCAATTATGGCTAGAAAATTGATTTTAAAATATGTGAGAAAGAGTTCATGTGACACTGTTTTGGAAATGTGTGTCAGAGATAGGTATGTACTGAAGTGTCTAAGTCATAGTCCCATATGAAGTTCATTCTGTACTACTGGGCATGTTGCACTAAACTCAGCCTAGAATATCCAACACAAAAGTCTTGATTATTTGTGCAATAAACTGAATTGAGATATGGAAAATAAAGCAGACATAGGTAATAAATGAAATTGCCACCAAAGTTGCCTTTATAGCTATGTGCACAGCCTGAAATGCATTGGACTAAGCAGCAGTCAGACTGTGCTGGCCATTACTTGGATAAATGTTTCTGAGTTTGATAGCAGATCAAAATAAAAGGATGAATGTGCATTTCTTTCTTTCTTTGCTTATTATCAGGGGTGTACCTCTAATCCCTCTGGACCATTTCTATGCTCATTCTGGAAATGCATACATAATACATACATACATACATACATACATACATACATACATTCATTCTTGTTTCAAATGAAATAAAACATTCTAATAAATATCAAGTGCAACATCAAGCATGAAAAATTGCACTGAAGATGTTTCATATACAGTCATTCCAACTTGGAGTATCTCACATATGAAATATTATTGTCACTGGAGGGAAACAGAATTTAACTGGAAAATCTGTTACCATTAATTGTGAACAGTAATACCCTCTGTGTGTATAGTATCTATCACAGGAGACTGAGGTGAAACTGGTCATTTAGGCAGGTGGCTGTTCACCACTACAAAAAGAAGAGGGACGCATTTAGAGTTAAATGTATGAAAAGTATGTGTGGAGTGTATAGAGGAGGAATGTGGAATAACTGTCAGCTTAAGAATGTGGATAAGGAAGGGAAACTGAACACAAAGGGAAGCAAAGCTGTTGTTCATGCAGTTGTCAAGAAAAGGTGTATGCCCTATAATGGCTCTCATTTCTTCAGTGTAAAATTTGCAAACTTTATTAAGTGAAATTAAATTTCTCATGCCATAAATATTCTGTTTATTAGTTCATCTAATAGGTAGGCAAGTAAAACTGCATAGCACTTCAAGGAAGGGATAAGTACAATCAAAACTGTAATTTTGAAAGCATAACTGCCATGGTTATCTTTTCAATTGTAGAACTATGCCACAAATGAATACAGTTATGTGTCCAGTATTAATTTCTCCAAACATTTATGGTTTTTAATACTGTGAAGGAATGCATTCAGTTCCTACGTCAGGGCATAGCTAAAAGCTCATGAAATCAGTGTTGCTTCATTTATTTTTCCTTTTTGCACAAACTGTTTCTCAGCACCTGCATTGTACTCAGAATTATTCCTTCTTCAGTTCATTTGGGGTTACAATTGTTTTTCAGTAGAGCACTTGCTCCCAGTACTATTTCATCATCTGGGTAGCCTTGTTCTTTCTGCTTGCATTTCCTTCTATATTACAACTGTATGCCTGCTAGTGTGCAAGATACTACAGTGGTAAATTTGTCAATTTCACAAGTTAACTCATAGCAGCCATGTGATACCGTCAGGTGTTTGTGCAGTTACATCATACTGATGCCTCTAGGCATCAAATATTCCTTCTTATTACTTGCATTAATAATTCCAAAACCCATGCTGCATGCAAATTAATAAAATATTTCATCTTAAAGCTTACACAATGGCAAACATAACTGTACTGATATTTCACCTCTGTCTAGTGCAGGTCAAGATAAATTAATTGTTGTTCATATAATATTTATTTATATTGTCATAAATGTCATGTTTATTCTAAATATCTCAATTTCTAAATGTTATAAACAGAATTGTTTAGCCTCATATGAAAGCTTTCTGCTGGATAAATAAAATGATGCTGACAGTATGTGTGTAAGTTAATTGGTTGCTAAAACATCGTAAGTTGTTTACAAAATGTTAAAAACTTAGTAGTTACTCCTGGGAATTCAATAAAGTTTGTGGAGGCTTTGCGCAGAGCCTACATTGAGTTTCTATGTTAGAGCGATGGTGCTCAATGAGCAAAGTATATTAATGAAGTGTGCACACCTAAGCTAGGTTTCATGGCTCTCAACAGTGTTGCTGGCCTTGAAATCTTTTAGTGAGCATGGATAGCAATTCCATGTAAGACAGAGCACCTACAGTGTGCGGATATGCACAGAATGCCTTTATGATCATCATACAAATAGCTGTCATTCAGTTAGTGCAACACATCTGCACAGAGGACAACATAATGACAGGACAAATAACTAGTAATAGGAACATACCTGACATAGATATCACATAGGAATGTGTTAGAATGTAAAACGCTCAACCTCTTAGATCAAGAAATGTAGACAAAGTCATAAAAATGGGAGGACAAAGGGGATTCAAGATAGTGGAAAGCTGGTGAACACCTTATTCTGCAGACTCCTTTTCTTTTCAATTTAAATCCTCCAAAAGCCGAAAAAAACTAGGCAAATCTCTTCATTTATGCATGATTCTAGATGTTAAAAGCTAACCCAAATGTCAAACTAATGGGAAAAATAAACAAACAGTGAAAATATAACTTTATAATCACAAAAGAGAGAGAGAGAGGAACAAGCTTAATGGTACACATGTTCGGGGCCTATATCTACTTACTTAGTCAACGGAAAGAAATGAGCAAAAGTCTTCAACATGTCAAGAGAACCTGAAAATATGAAGATACAAACAACAAAAACTAAGTTATCCCAAATATCTACTCCTGAAAATGAAAATAGAACTGTGAAACAACAGGAAAACCCAAAGCAGAATGTAAAAACAAAGTTGGAACAAATGTATAACATGGACGAACTAAAATCAGCATTGCAACCACTACAGCTGGCCATACAAAGCTTCTCAGAATAACTAACCACCTTTGGTACTACAATCAGACAAACTGCCTCACGCCTGGACGAAACAGAAGCTAGAACAAAAAACAATGAATTCCAGATCAAGAAATTTCAAGACACCCTAGCAGAAAAAGAAAAGTCAATAAAAAACCTTCAGGACAAAATTATAGACCTAAAAGACAAGGAGTAGGAAAAATAACTATTAGAGGCATACCCAAGAAATATGACTATACTCCATTAATGAATGCAGTTTGGAAAATTATTAATGCACTGCTAGAAAACAATACAGCAATGGACTTCATGCTGATTGAGTGAGTGCGTCATGCACTATGCAGTTTGCAAGATCCAGATAAGCCTAGACAACTTTATGTAAAATGTTTGAACTTTTGGGACATACAAAAAATACTAGTCCAGGCAAAACAAAAAAAGTATATTCTCTGGAATGGTTATAAAGTCTCATTTGCACAGGACCTTCCTATGAAAATTAAACTAAACCGACAGCAACTTTCTCCATTTTGTGCTTACTTAATAGAGAGAAAAATAATTCACTTTCAAATGAGATACCCCAATGCGCTTACCTCCCAGCATAAGGATCATAAATTTCAAGTGACCACACTCAGAGAAGCAAAGGCAGCCTTTCTCCAAGCTTTTACCAATATCCCAGAGATAAAACAGTGATGCAACCCAAATAAACATGTGGAAAGAAGTTTAAATTATTCTTGCAGGTTTAAAATGAAAGAAATATTGCTGTAATACCCTTCTCTGTCTCAGCGTTCTTCTTACAGGAAGCATTTCAAGCAAACTGGGTTAAAGAAAATGGAACATCCATTTTCTAGCCAAAGCCCCAGTCATCTTTCAAACTTTTCAAACCTTAGTAGTAGATCCCCAAACAAATCATATGATGACATGTGGTGTCCGATCTACATCATGGGTCATTAGTTCAAGGAAAAGCAAGAAAAATGTCTGTAATTCTTAAAAACAAAGGATCTGGATCTTAAAGCAAGTGTTTTTCAGAACTACAACTAGAGCCACACCAATGCGTTACTTTGAAAAACACGTACCTTTTACAATGCTACATAATGACTTTATTCATCTGATCAAGAAAAGGTTTGTAAACAAAACTAATATATTATTTATAAGATAAAAAAACACCACCAAGCAGTTAACGAAGATAGAAACTAATTTATAAGATAAGACAACCTAAAATCTTGTAAATAAGTGCAAATATGAGTTGATGAGATGGCAGAGTAAAACGTGGAAGAGACTAATACAGCCATTACATTGCATAGGGGTAACTTACCAGCAAACAATATTCTATGTGAATGGATGCTCTAGCCTAAATCTATCAGGAAAGACAGCAGATGCTCAAATATACAAGAGATTAACATAGTTATTGATTTATAGCAAAAAAGACAGCTCTGTCAGCATTTTTATGTATCAAAGTCTAACAAAATTACTTTATTGCATTGGTGTTTCTTTTTCTTTTTTTTTTTCTTGACAAATTGTCTTGATAAAAAGTAAGAATTCTATTTGTGACCCTCAAAAGGCAATTGTTTCTTTAATGACAAATTTATACCAAAAGGGTTTACTGCAGTAGTGCCTTATATAACTAAAGTTAACTGTTCACATTGGATGCATGACAAATGACATTTTTTTGACTGCTGTACAGTAAGATCCTTATAAAGCTAAAAATAGCCGCTCAATTTGAATACATGACAAATGTTATTTTGTGACTGTCTACAGTAGAAGGACTGCAAACACTGACTTTTGTTATTGGATAATCAAAAGGGAATATATGAGACCTCTTGCATAAATAACAGTTTCACTTGTCTACAGCAAATATACCATAGCTTTGCAACCTGTGATGATAACTCTAAGAACAAATAAGGAGTGGGGTGCTGTGTTACCTGACTCAGGATTGTTAAAAGCTTTATTAAAGCAAACTCATTTCAGCTAAAATGTAAGCTGTTATAGCGTGGTGTACTAAAACTGAAATCTCTATATAATATATTGGTTCATCTTCAAAATTATGTCAATACTCAAGTCAAATAGAGTACTCAAAAGACTTAGGGTAGAGAAAGTCCTCCATTATTTACAGCTAAATTTTCATTTCATGAAGGGGTTACAGTAGTCTTTTAAATGTAAGGGATTCAAAACTAATAAATAAAAATGGCTACCATGTTGGATAAATAGGCATAGTAAGACTAATCTCATATTACTAAGAACATTAATAAAAAGGAAAATGTATATCAAGTTGATACAAGTTGTTGCCTTGGTAATGATAAATGTTAAAGATAGTAACTTGATGTTAACTAAACCTTAGTGGGCATGTTGCACTGTTAGGGTGTAAACCAGGTTTTGCAGATCTTAGAGTTAATTAAAGTTTGGTTTGTATAAGTTACTACTAACACATTTAGAATTAGTTACATTTTCAGAGAAGACATGTATCATATAATGAAACAAATCAAACTAATAGAGTATTTCTCTGGAATAAAATGCTACTCTCAGTAAAGTGGATACAGTGTCTAAGCGCAGGGAGAGTACTGAAATGGTTCAATGCTACGAATATAAAAGGAAACACATATCTATGGCAAAATAACCCTATTATTACAAAAAAATAAATCAAAAGATATAAATCTCAGTATTATATATCTAAAAATCATGAAAATGTATGGTCTATAGACTCATGAAACATTAAAGTACTCCAAAAGATAAAAGAGGAATCTTTATATGCATCTAGCATTCAAATCTGAAGCAGATGTAAAATTTATTCAGGAAATGCATATGATACAAGAGGAATGGGGGAAAAAGCAAAAAAAGAGATGGATAAGAACAATAATAGCATCAGGAAAAGAAACAAATAGTAATGGGGTAGTGAATCTGACCCTAATGGTAGATGGTGCTACTTTACAATTAAAAATCCTAGTTTTAACAAACCAAGTCTCTTCTTGAATCTCTACTGCCCATGCATTAATCAACAAGATTTCATATTAGATATTTATAATATCTTAGGTAAATTCTCAAATTATTTTTATATACGTGGAAGGGACTGATATATTTTACTAGATCTGAAAAGTGACAAAACAGGAAAATCCAAAATATATAATAATCAAACATTGCTAGCACTAGGACATCTTATAACTGATTTCGACCTCTTCGACCCACACTACTTTAGAGACACTATGATATATCTACAAACAGCTACTTATTATTCTCAATGTTATAAGCCTTAGTCTAGGATAGATTCCTTTCTATTACCAGAACATTTCTGAGGCTGAAGATTCACTATTCCACTGAGCCAAGATTTTTTTCACTCCAAAATTTCTATTAAACTGATTTTGTCAGGGTTGTGAAAATCAAACCAAAAGAGTACCAGCTGGTTGTTAAACCCAAATGCATTACAAAAGAGGGGCATTCATCAAGAAATTACAATATATTAGAGGAACTAGATGAAAATCTACACAAAACAAGTGTAGGGGTCTATATTAAATCAGAAAACACTTAAACAATGCTGATTTATCAACCCCATGTAAGTAAAAGCTTACAATCCCGAACACTTAGAACAGCCAATTTTTTTCCAAGGGAAAAAAAATTGCTGTTCCGCAAAAGAAAAAAAAAACCTTTAAAACATTACATAAAGTGGAGGGCATTGCCCCCACACCCCCCACACTTAAATATACCAACTCCAAGATTGCACAACAGTGACAAAAACGGCAAAGTAACAGAGGCGGCCAAGCCCAGGGAAATAAATCGCTTATATGCTGTTTTGGTATTTTGCTGTTTTGTGCTTTCAAATTCGATCCAGATGCATTCAAAAGAATTTGTCTTTGATCATATACTAGAAACCCAGTATACCTTATGATATTCAATGGGCAGGGTGGAAAACTAGAATAGAAGGTGTCCTGATTCAAATAGTGAGTTTTTATAAAAGGAAGTTAAACCAAAAAGAAAAGATGTTAACAGCAAAAATTTATGAGATAGAGAAACAATTCCAGAATACTAAAAATCTAGAACTTGAGACAACTATGTGCAGTTTGCAAAAAGGAATGTTACTATTTACATGCACAACAGTACTCACAAACAGAAATGAAAGCACTTGGTAAATATTCAGAATGGGCCCAAACACCATCAAAGACACTAGCAAGGATAATAAATGTTACCTAAAAAGCCCCAACAATTTCTGAAATATCTTATTTAAGTAAAATATATAACAACACTGCAACTCTACTTTAAACATTTGAAAATATTTATAAGCAAATATATGGCCTGCACAAATTGGAATTTACAGAAACAGAAAGTGAGATGCTCTTAAAAGATTTTTCCAAAAATGAATCACAAACAACAAAGTGATTTGGAAGCTCCCTTTACTACTCAAGAAATATCAATGGTAATTAAAAAAAATGAAGAACTGGTAAATCCCCAGGTTGAGATGGCTTTGTATCTGAATTCTACAAAGCCTTTGATCAGATATTAGTGAAAAGTCTGCAAAGGTATACCACTATATAAGAGAACATGGAATTACTGATTTATACTTAACTCAAAAACAATTTCTATTTTGAAGAACAATTTAGATAGGAAGAATCCCTCAACTTATAGACCAATAACCCTTATCAATTTGGACATTAAAATATATGCAGCACTACTCGCTGAAAGACTGAAACAGATTTTAACATATATAGTATCTCTAGAACAATCAGGCTTTATGACTAACAGACAAACATGGGACAATACATTAGATGCAGTGATTCACCTAACTAAACATGAAAATAATCCTGTGTATGCTTTTGTATTAGATGCAAATGAAGCTTTTGATAGTATGAATTTAAAAATTGTCTTCAAGTTATTGCCCTTCTTTAACATACCAAAGAATTTCATAGATATGATTCAGCTATTATATAATGACTCCTACATGAACCTCTGTATAAACAAAACTAACTCTAAAACATTAAAAATATTCAATGGAACTAGACAAGGATGTCCCCTTTTCCCATATTTGTTTAACATATACATAGAGCCCTTAGATTTAAAACAAGAAAACTATCATCATATACTTAAATAATAAATACTACATTAACCCTGACTGCATTTGCAGATGATCTGAACATATATTTTGAACTTCCAAATATGGATCTATGCAAGGTTATTTCAATGGTGAACAAATTCTCTAAGATGTCAAATTACAAAATAAATTTGGCAATGTCCCTTATTTTTCCGATAAACCCAATTGCTCATAAGGAAATTTACTTTCCAGATTCATATATAAAAATAAGCTACACTTTAAAATATCTGGGCATACATTTTGGAAATGATTATAAACCACTAATACAAAAATAAAACATAAAACATTGAGAAAGATATTCAAAGATGGTGCAAACTTAACCTGCCTTTTTTGTCAAAAGTAGTGATTATAAAAATGAACATACTTTCCAAACTATTATACCAATTTAGTGCAACAAACACAATGAGTCTCAAAACTTTTTTAAAAAACTTAACAATGTCATTAACTAAATTTATTTGGTTTCTTAAATACACCAGAATTAGCTATCTAAAACTGATATGTCTCAATAAAAGAGATCAAGTTGGTCTTCCTGACTTCAGTTTCTACCATGACATCATATGTTCTAGTAGGATTGCACAAATTTCCATTTTTGACTCTAAAAGTAAAGACTGGACCCCAGCATGGATTAAAATATGGCATGAACATATTCAGAAATTAAAAATAAACCCTAGAGCTCTTTTCTTTATTAAATGTGAGAATCTTGATCATACTAAGCTAAACACTTTATTTAAAAATAAAATAACCATATTTCAGGAACTGCCGAGATCATTAAATCTTTCAAACACTTTAATTCTGCTTCAGCCACTACACCTTGATCCAAATATGATGATTAATAAGAAAATGATCAGTCTAAATAGCTATTCAAAAATCAAAAACTGGTGCTTGTCAGATATATTAAAATATAAAGGGAAACCCACTGAAGAAATTAGAACTATCAATAACCTTAAAGGCTATGCAATAAAAATAAGACAAGTAAGAGAACTTGTGACTTCTTTACTGGAAAACCTTGAATTTAGTGAAGAAGAAATACACCTAAGGATTACATTACTGTATATTTTATTATTAAAGAGAAAATTATATTGAAAGTGTACAACCTGATAACTAACATATCAGTTGTCCCTGTTATATTCAAAATACTGGACTAAAGAAACTGAAATTTATTCTGAGGAACAAAAGTTCCTGATGATCAAAAATACTCTCAAACTTACACTTTTAAAAAGCTTATCTATACACAACTAATGATAAATAACAATCCCATCTAAATTAAATAAATATAAACCAGAAATATCCCTAAAATGTCAATGTTGTTCAGCTCCAAATGCTGATTTACTACATATATTTTGGAGTTTGAAATGTTCTTGTAAATTATGGTGTTCTCTCAGAGTGTGCTTAGAAAAGATAGGTTATGAGAAGTCAACCCTTTTGTGGGAGCTAGCAATACTTAATATTAACTCATCTGCGCTATCCAGCCAGAAATTGCATATTGTAATTACACTTTGTGCCCTCGTTAAATTATATATTACACAGAACTAGCTAGATCATGCCCAAATGTCTTGGACTGGATTCAAAAATATGTTAACTAAATACATAACTTCTCATAAACTAATTGCTACCAATGATAAAAAGAAACAATACTTAAAATATTGGGGTCTTCTTCTAGACCATATATTAAAGGATTAAATGAACATGAACTTATGAGCAGCACTAAACATAAGTTGACCACTAAACGTAATATTTCATCATAACGTAGATATGTGTATGGATGATGTCATTGGGTCAAGATCGTATATGTTGAGGTCCTTGGAAAACGTAATGTCTAGCTATCCTTTGATTCTTTAATAGCATTGTATGTACATAGTGTTCATAGCTGTTTTTTGCATTAATTTGGGTAAATCTTGGGTGCCGCGTTTAGTACTGTTCATACTGTATAATTCTTCTTTTGACACACATTTTTACAATTGTCATGTTTGTGATTGAATGAGTTAAAAACAAATTAAAATTATATTTGGAAGAAATGGGGTGACAAAGGTCCAGAAATAGGGATAGATGTTTATTACTGCACTTCCAAACTTAGGAAGTAGATAGAATATATATGTTGTACATAGTATGAACTTTCTGAAGAGCATGAAGTTTGAAACTCAAATGTCAGTCATCACTTTCTGACTGCACTCTGCAATGATATGCCAATGATTTTCCAGGAAAAATTTTATGAGGAAAAGACCACAAATATGTGACAAAAACTGGACATTCTGCACAGATCAGGACAGTTGAGAGGTATGCACCCAAATGTATGTAATATTGAGTCACATCAGTCCAGAGATCATCCCAGGGATGTGATAGAAAGACACATATTTCATAAGGAAAACATTTGCACATCCAGGAACTATCTGGACAGTTGAGAGGTATGACTGTAAAGTATATGGTCTGAACACAGTGCAGGACAGTGTACCTACAGTGCAAAGTATTGTGATAGCCCATTCCTGTTATTCTGCATTGAAGCTGTGTTAATGATCTGTAACAGGACATGGACTGCCATGTAAAATGATCACTCAGGGGAAGTGCATGTATTGAATAGGGGCACAAAGATAAACTGTAGGGTAGGAATGAAGACAGGGGAAAGAGTACAGCAGAACCTGCCACATGTACAGCAGAGGAGGGCATGTCAATGGAAAATGGGTGAGGCAGCAACACCAAGCACATATCTATATGGTACAGTATGGACTCTACAGTGAAAATATGTTGTCTGTGACTGACATACAAGGTGATATAATGGGGGATTGTGTGTGTGTGTGTGTGTGTGTGTGTGTGTGTGTGTGTGTGTGTGTGTGTGTGTGTGTGTGTGTGTGTGTGTGTGTGTGTGTGTGTGTGTGTGCGATAAGCATACTTACATGAATAATGCAGTGGACATCTATCATGGATCTGACATACAATTGAGGTAGGGTGCTGTTGCTCATCTAGTCAGGATAAAATAGACAAGTCTTTGTGGGTTCTGTTCAAGCAGCTTTATTATGTACAAACACATCAGGATTGAGGCTTAATAAAGTTAACTTAGATAAACTTATAAACAAACTACCTAT
Source organism: Protopterus annectens (assembly GCF_019279795.1). NCBI lineage: Eukaryota > Metazoa > Chordata > Ceratodontiformes > Protopteridae > Protopterus > Protopterus annectens. The sequence goes on along the minus strand of NC_056748.1, from coordinate 110,532,257 downwards.
TATACTCATAAATGGCTGCACTCTCAAAATGGCACTGAAGCTAGCACGTGCTTGCTATCTATATGCATGTGATGACCTTGAAATGCTTCTTCAAGGTACAACACACACACACACCCACTATTCTACATCCTCCTTCTCTGAGAAATCAGTCATCCAAAATTAACAGCACTAATCGACATGCAATCAACACAAGTAATTCTTTATCATGCAATTATACAGAACTAAATGCATATAAATAATTATGTCTAGGTTGCTATATATTTCACACTAGGTCCGGAAATAGGATCAAATTGTGTGACATAGAAATTAGAATTGGTCTAGCAACTGAGACTGTGTCATCTAAATGTCAAAGCTTAAGGACATCAGGAATATCATCAGGAATATAAGTAGAAGTTAAGACACGTTCTGCAACAGGAATATTGTCTGGATTTCTCTGAGATCTAGAGTCTGCATCACAGGAACAATGCTGTGATATTGATTTTGGTACAGGAAGAAGATGTCTGCAATTTCTCCTGTACTCCACACCCTCAGAGTCTATGAAGTAGGATCTCAGCTTGGTGCATATACCTGTTACTTGACCAATCCAATCAAAACTTTCATCGTTTGTATCCTCACTGTCTCTTCTTCTTTCAATGGACAAAGAAATCTGCTCAATTTATCATAATTGGACTTCTGGAAGAAACACTTTCTGAGTAATTGGGCTATAATTGTTCTGTTGTTCTCAGCTTTAGGTCTCAAAAGACTGGAACTAATAGACAGTGTTGTCCGGGTTCACCTGGATAGAAGCCTCTGAGCAGGAGAGCCAAGTATATCATTACAGGGCATGTTTCTGAGACTGAATAGATTCAAAAAGACCAGTACTATCATACTTTGACCTCTGAAGTACTTGATTGCACTCTGTACTGCACGTTCAGCTCATCCATTCAACTGTGGATATTCTGGACTACTAATAACATGTACAAAGTCCCATTCTTTTGCAAATGTATGAAACAACTGACTAAAATTGAGTACCATTGTCAGAAACAACTTTGTGTGCACTACCATGGACTGAGAAATGAAGTTTTAACTTGGTAATAACAGCAGTGGATGTCATATTAGGTAGTAAATCAATCTCAAACCAGTCGGAATAAGAGTCTACCAACTTTAAGTAATGCTGATTGTTCCACTGGAATATATCAGTGGCTACTGTTGACCAAGGTAGTTCAGGAACTTGACTTAGCTGAAGTGGTTCTTTTTGCAAATACAGTTTAGTACTATTACTTACTAAAGAAGAAGAAAGTGCTTTATCAATGTCTTTTACTTGAGAAGGCCAAAATACTAGTTATCTCACCCTTCTTTTGGTAGATGCAGAACCTGGGTAACTGCAATGCAAAATCTGGATATATTCATGTTGTAAGGAAGCAGGAACAATAATTTTAGGACCTTCAAAAATAATGTCATCTCCCAAAAATATCTCAACTCTGCGCGGACAATAAGTTTGTAGTTCAGGCAGTACACTAGATTGCTTTGACGGCCATCCAACATTATTGTAGTGGTTGAGCTTTTGCAAACTTGGATCAGTCTTTGTATGATTTCTCAGCTCATCAAGTCTTGTGGTAGTATAATTACACAGTTCCCTGATGTCAGACTCAAAATTCTCTGCATGAAGCTGTTCCATTGTATTTCTGGATGATCTGGATAGGGTATTGGCCAGATAAAGAAGTTTGCCTTTTGTATAGACCATTCTGAAGTTGTACATTTGCAGTTTGGGCATCATTCTTTGTAATCTCACTGGACCTGAATGCATAGGCTTCTTTAGAATAGTAACTAGAGGTTGGTAATCAGTTTCCATCTGAATAGCTCAACCATAAATATAATCATGAAACTTTGAACATGAAAATACTATTGCCAAAAGTTCTTTCTCAATTTGAGTATATTGCATTTCAGTTTTGGATAAGAGTTCTAGATGCATAGGCTACTGTTCTACTTTCTTGAAGAAAAACTGCACCAAGACCAATTTTTAAAGCATCACAGGAAAAAGATACTGGTTTATTGACATCATAGTGTCTTAATGTAGGTGGGGTGGCAATTTTCTGCTTAAGGTCTTCAAATGCTCTCTGGTGCTGTTCCAACCAAGACCATGTAACATTTTTGCGCATCAGCTCTCTCAAAGGTGCTGTCAACTCAATAAAGTCTGGTATAAACGTGCCTAAATAGTTGACCATACCAAGGAAATGTCATAGAGCCTGAACATTATCTGGTGCTGGCTTCTCAAGAATGGCTGCTTGCTTGGACAGGTCTGGTCACAAGCCAGTGCTAGTAAATAAATGACCTACATATGTAACTTCTGGCAGTCTGAATTTGCACTTCAGAGAATTGAGCTTTAAGTTCACTTCACGTGCTCTGTCTAGACCTTTCTTAAGGTTTCTGTAATGTTCTGCGTCACCATTGCCTCCAACCAATAAATCATCTACTATTATGGCACAAGGATAACCTGAAAAAAATGTCTCCACTGCATGCTGAATTTATTCCAAATGGCATCCTGAGGAATCTATATCTGCCGAATGGGGTACTAAAAGTATTCAGCAATGAAGATGTGCAATCAAGCATCACTTGCCAAAATGAACTTTTTGCATCTAAGACAGAAAAAACAGTGGCATTTGGTATTAGGGCTGTGACTTCCTCAACTGTACACATTGGATACAGTCTCTATAATGCTGTGTTCAAATTTCTTGGGTCAATACACATTCTGATTTTCTCTGATCCTTTTTTGTGGGCTGCTACCATGGATGACACCCATTCAGTTGGTTCTGTGACTGGACAAATCACACCTTGCTGCACCATTTTATCCAACTGAGCTTTAACTTTATTCAACATAGCTATTGGAACTTTTCTTGCTGGTATGACCACTGGACTGACCTCTGGGTCTAACTAAGATAATATTCCTGCCAAGTTTCTAAAAATTGCTGCCGATGCTGTGGCCTACCCCATTAGTATTCTGATCAATAGAGCTATTCTTGAGTCTTGTGTTCCTTCTCTTTAGAAAAAAAGCAATCTTCATCCCTCTTCATAAAGGCGGTCACTCAACTGACATCTCCAACTTTCATTCTATTGCCATAATCTCCCCTATTTCCAATTTCCTTGAAAAATGTGTATAAAAACAACTCCCAGACTATCTCCTTACAACCAAGATCCTCTCCTCAACACAGCATGGCTTCCAACCTGGTCACAGCACATCCACTGCACTGATTTCATTTCTAGATATAGTTAACAAAGCTAGGGACTCAGGACACATCGTCTCTGCCCTTTTTCTAGATCTGTCAAAAGCATGTGACACCATCTCTCATTCTCTCCTCTTATCTCAGCTATGACATATAGGATTATCTCCCCATGCTGTCAACTGGTTCTACAGCTACCTCTGTAACAGACAACACGCTGTCAGGTGGCAAAACTCCATTTCTCCTTTCTTCTCAACCCTACAAGAGTCCCTCAAAGTTCCATCTTAGGTCCTCTGTTTTTTTATATTTTTATCAATAACCTCCATTTGGCCATCCCACACAGCTCCCTTGTCCAATATGCAGATGACTCAACCATAGTCTGCTCTGCACCCAATGAAACTCTCCTTTTTCAAAACACTCAAGCAGCATTTTCCTCCATAGAGACATGGCTCCACACCAACAATCTCTCTCTCATCCCGAAAAAAACTAAACATATGATTTCCTCACCCAAGAAACAAACCTATATAAACAAACCCAACGTCAATTTCAACTACATTTTGTATTGTACTAATTGTATCTGTATATTTTGCACTATGCTACGAACGAATGACCTCTTTGATTATTCTCTGTACTGCACCTGCAATGTTCATTGTATACATTAATTTTTGTATATGTGATTTTGTTTGTTTCCTCGGAGCTTATCTCCATGGTCCTCTACTAAAAATGGACATATATCCAGTTAGACTAGCCCGGTCAACAAATGTAAAATAAATATAAATAAAATAAATACTCACTCAATGCTACAAAAATTGAGCTAGTAGCCCACACCAAATTGCTAGGAGTAATAATAGAGGAAAACCTCAAATCTGATTATATATACAAAACAGCATCTCCAAGACCCATAAGAAACTAGCGTTGTTCTATAGGAATAGTAAGTTCCTCCCCCCATCAAAACTAACTGTAGCACAAGCATACATGCTCCCTTCTCTAACCTATGGCACTCCACTGTTCACCAATCTCCAGTCATCCCTACAGTCAAAATTAGAAATGTGCTATAACAAAATTGCTAATACAAACACCCACCATTCTACTCATCACTGCATTTCCCTAAAAAAGTTACAATGGCCCGAGTTTCCCCATTACTTACTAGCCCTCCAGCTCAATATTACCCACAAACTGGTTAGCCATAGGACAGCTACTTTACTCATTTAATTTAACATTTATTAACTGGGAAAGTCTGACTTGGAACAAAGGCAATTTTCAGCAGAGCCCCCAAGAGAAACAATCCAGTTGCATGTCTTTGTAATGTGGGAGGAATCCCACATGAGCACATGCAGACTCCACAAAGAAGGAACCCCAGCTGAGAATCAAACCAGAGAACCTCTTGCTGTGAGGCGACAACACCACCGCTGCACCACTGCTCTTCATGGACCATGGCCAAAAAATGGAATTCACTACCTACAGCCATCCACTCTGTACATAATCCTTGCAACTTTAAAACTGCCCTTCAAAACCATTTCCTCTGTAATTGGATCTTTAACTGCTCTGTTTCCTCCTCTGCCATTACTTAATATATTTCACTGAAGTTAGCCAGTCCTTTTCTATGCCCAGCCTATATTCTTTTTTCTTATCTTCTGCACTAATTTAATCCTATCAGCTACCACACCCCCTTCTAAAGCTACCTCTATACTCCCCTCCTCTCTCTCCTAGACTAATGCTACCTTCTGTGTACTCTTCACTAACATATAGCTTATTCATTTTATAGTCCATTTGTTCCTGCATCTGACTTTATGAATAGTGCTCAAACCAGTACTCCATTGCTGTAAATATTGTACCTATTCTCCAGTAATTATAATCCTTCTGCACCTGTTTGTTTACTCTGTATAAATTTCAAGCAAATGTATTATATGTAACTATTGTATATTGTCTTACAATTTATTGTTTTTGCTTATGTACACCTTGGAGCTTTTCTCCCCGGGCCTCCACTGAAAATGGGATCTCCATGGCCCAGTGGACTTTCCCGGTAATCAAATGCCAATAAAATAAAATAATAGAAAAATCACAATAAGCTGCTTGTATAAAAATATCATACTCTTGCTCAAATATTCTCCAAATCTCTGCAATATTCTGATCAAACACCCAGTAGTGTTGGTTTTCAAAATCCATCTGCCACACTAACACATACCAGTGAAGGCTTTTGCAAGTATGCATGAACATGCACATATATACATATGCCAGGAATTTATGCCAGTATTTGTAACTATGCCCAGTAGCACAACAAGCCTCTGAATAACTGAATTTTGTGAAATAACTCTCTCAGGCACTGTAATACTCTTGAAATCACTGTACTGTAAGAAATCACATCTTATTAGTGTAAGAAACATTGCAAAATAGCTGCACTGTGCAAATAAACTGGACAGAAGAAGCTCAGAGTAAGAAACATTTGAAGTAACTGTACTTTGCAAATAACCAGTGCACAGCACACTAAAACTTTTCCAAAATGGCGGTACTTTCCTAAATAACTCTTTACAGTGCAAGAAACACTCTGTAATGGCGGCACTTTGCGAATAGACACACCCAGCACAAGAAACTTTTTGAAATGGCTGTATTTTGACTGTATTTCACAAAACAGTTGGACTTTGCAGACAAATAAACTCTCTGGAATTAATGCACAGTAATGAGCACACACCATAAGCACTTTTACACACTTTGAGATACTTTGAATAACTCTAGTTACGCCCTGAATACAATACAAAATAGTAGTTATTCCAAAACACAGTACTTTGCCAAAAAACATGCAGTTGCCTTGCTTTATTTATGCTCAATGTGCCCTTTTATTTGCCCTTTTATTATATTTGTTTTGCTTGTGTAATCTTTTTCCATGCCCATTATACTTGTCCTGTGCTTATTTTACTCTAAATATGCCAGTTTTGCTTTAAACATGCTCATTTTGCTTCAAATATGCTCGTTTTGGAATTCCTAGGTAAGTCCAAAACTGTTATGTGCTTTACTGATAATTGTTTTATCAAATATCTTACTTTTAAACATCTTGTTTAATTAATTAACCTTTTGTGCCACTTGCTTGTTTAATAATGCAGTTTGTGCCTTTGTAATGCTCCATTTTATATATTTTTTATAAAATAAATGGTTTGTGCAAGCTTTCATTACCATTGGTTCATTTTTGGCCTTTTTTTGTGCTTGTTTTTCTTAGTTTAACTTTACTGTTATCTCTGCACCTCATAGCTCTGAAAAACAGTCTCTAGAATCCCGTTTCTAACACCATGTTGCTCGTCTAACCAGGATAAAACAGATGAGTCTTTGTGGGTTCTGTTCAAGCAGCTTTATTATGTACAAACACATCACGATTGAGGCTTAATAACTTTAACTTAAATAAACTTTTAAACAAACTAGCTATTACACTCATACAAGCTCAATCTCTGGCTGCACTCTCAAAATGGCACTGAATCTAGCACGTGTTTGCTATTTATATGCACATGCTAACCTTGAAATGCTTCTCAAAGGTATTGCACATACATACTATTCTGCAGGTGCATATTGGGAAACTGTGCAAACCGATATACTTGAATATGAATGTACTCTCAGCAGAGGTCTCTGACAAGCTGGCCACAGGTAAAGGATCATGGCAAACATTACAAGACGTAAGCACAATTGTCGCCAGTATCAGAATAATACCACCAGTAATCTCATGCCTCTGACATATGTGAGTGGAGTGACAAGAGATGAGCCTGCACATGCATACAGTTGACAATTATTATGATACATCCACACTCTCTGAGGGTAAGCACACACACTGTCCTGGTACTATAATATCTGCAGGAGGTATTAGGAGGGGCACTACTATACCTGTATGTGACAGTATGGGCAATACAGGCTACTTGTCTTGTGTGGATGGCATATATCTATGGCACAATCCACAATGTCACAAATTATATACATGTCATTTATATTGTCAAACACCTATGAGTGCAGTGTGTGCATAAGCTGGATAGGTAGCACACATGCATCTGGTGTAACAACTTGTTTGATGTTCTGCACCATCAGACAGTCATGTATATTCCACAAAAAGAATACCTAGATATGGCCAATACCCTGTGTGACAGTGCACTGTGACAAAGGTAGTACAGTTCAGTTGTACATCACAGGAAGATGTGTAGGGAGATACATAAAAAAGGGTGCATTGTGCACAGTAATTGGTGTGATGAAGGCTGGGAACCATGAAGTTATTATGTCCTCTGACGAGCATGTCATTCACATACTCAGTACTTGTGTTACATTCACAGGAGTAGTCAGCACTGTGATAGCAAAGCCAGGAATTATTTACAAAAAATCACCAAACATAACTTTAAAACAATTCATCTACAATTTAGAAATCTAAAGCGTTTTATTGGTGTGTTTTCCAACCTATAATTTTATTTTTTCCTGTCAAACTTAAAAGAAAGAAGAGAGAATTACAATTGAAGAAAGAAGAGTCTTCTCAAATCTACTCACTAGCAAAACTCTATGAAAAAAGAATTATATCCACTCCTTACAAAGATTCAGGATCTAATGTCAAAAATGGACAAACTGGACCTTAAAGTGGAAACAATTAAAGAAGATTCAACTAAACAGACTGAATTATTAAATGATATTCTGAAACAACAGAAAATCCAAATAACAACACAGGAGGATTGGACATTGACTATAGATTAATAGAGGTTGAAAAAACTCCTTCTACATAAAATAATTGACTTATCAACACAATTTATGACTTGGAAGACAGGTCCAGAAGAAATAATATCAGAATTTATGGTATACCAGAAGGAATGGAAGGAGACAATATAGTGAATTTTGTAACTACATGGTTTCCCCAACACTTTAAATCTACTGGAAGCTCTTTCTTTCAGCATGGAAAGAGCCCACAGATCTCTATCTGCAGTTTCTTCCAACAGCAAAAATATCCACCCATGATCCATTATTGTGAAACTTATATCCAGCCAAGACAAGGATCTCATCTTAAAATCTGCCTGGGCTCTTTCTCCCTTGAAAATAAATGACCAGGTAATTAGATTTGATAATGATCACTCCTCTGCTGTCATTTCAAAAAGAAAGACTTTTTTTCCTCTTATCAAATCACTAAAATAAGCTGGTATTAAGGCCCAGTTGATATATCCTGCCAAAATAAGGCGCTGTCTACCAGAAGGAAAAAGAACTTTCAAAACTCTTAAAGAAGCAAACACTTTTATGAAGAAGAAAAAAATAAATGCAGAAGAACAAATGGACACCACTTCTACATTAAAGAGGCAAGCATCAAAAACTGATTGGTCTGTGAAGAAAAAAATCTAGAGACAAATGAATAAAAATATACTTGATTTATCCTTCTTAACAAAAAGCTGTTTTAGATCTCCTTGGAAACACTAACAAAAGAAAAAAACAAAGTAATATACTGTGTCTCTCATGGCTTAGCTAGCATTAATAATCTGTAATATAATCCATCCATGAAAAACTGCATAAATTAACTTAGTGAATGAGGTAAGTTTGACAAGGGTCTATATTAGATCACCAAAAAGGATAAATATCAAACGCTCATATGAGCAAAAACACAGAAACTCGACATTGCTATTGTGGGGGGCTGTGCCCCTTACACCCCGCACTAAATGTATATTCCAACTTTGAGATTGCACAACAGTGAAGAAAGGGCAAATATTAAGATCTTCACTGTAATGAAAAAAAAAATTGAGTTCCTGCATATTCGCTCATGTGAGCGTTTGATATTTATCCTTTTCATTGATCTAATATGGACCTGTTTTCCTATGCATATTTGTTATTATAAAGTCGCTATACACTAGTAGTTATTATTAGCAGTGCTTCATATTAGTCCTTTGCAGTCCAGATAACTATAAGAGAGGAAAGAAAGACTTTTGTAAATTAATTCTATAAGTATCACAAATGTGACTTGTTCCTATGTAGTGATTCACTTGTAAAATGCTAAGCAATCATTTCCTAGTTTAAACTATGAGGAAAACTCATATATTTTTTGTTACATTTATTTATTTATTTATTTGACATTTGTTAACCGGGTTAGTCCATCTGAGCCAATGGCCCATTTTCAGTGGAGACTTAGGAGAAAAGCTCTAGCAATACAAACATAAAGAGGTAACATAGTAAGCAATATACAAAATGCAAGAAAAACAGTGCAGCAATACAACATAAGCAAAAATTACATGTGCAGTAATGAGGTGAAACGAATAACTGTAATAAAAATAAAACAAAATGAAGTAAATACAACTAGTACATTTAAGTATTTACAATAATGACCTATCTTACCCAAGTAGCATAATGTAGTATTGTCTAGTGTGCAGATTAGTCATTAAATTATTAGATATAGACAGACAGTGAAAAGAAAAATAAAGAAAAATGCAGATTATGGAGGATTTAGGCAAGGACATGCTTTTGAGTTCAGTATTTATTTTAAATATGTTTATGAAACATTATTTTTGCTGCACATTCAATGATATCTGGAGTGTTGGATGGTTCCTACAGATTGCCTAAGATGGAAAATATATGTTTGAATAGACTTTTGTCACTTGATACCACCATTGTGGTTTTTGTCATTCACAAATGGCTGTATTAGCTAATAGTAGCAAATACATGTCCATGAGTGCTGTGGATTCAGAGATTCACATTAAAACCATTGTTCCCACATACATACTTTAAATCTTCTTTCAGTAACTTTGAAAGCTGGTTTGATCTTATAGAATCATTGTGAAACTCCAGAGGAACTATTGCAACAGCACATAGGAAGCTTCATTTCACCTTTGAACTCTCCTCTCAGTTCTGGACTCATCGGACCAACCAGAAAGCTAATGGAACATTAAAATTGATAAATTTGATACCCTTTCCTGCAAAAACAAGTGTAAGTGATTAGTTTTAATGTTCAAGTGTATTGCTGGTGAGTCAAACACATCAGCGCTATTGTAAGCCCAATTAAATGTTGGTAACATGATTCTTTTACCGTTTTTTTGTGGATCTGTGATAGACATCTAAGTATTGTGCTTATGCTGATGTATATGGTGCTTCTCATGTGCTGAACATACTGGATTTTGTGTTTGCATTGGTTAATTACTGAAACAAGACATTTAAATTTGTATAATTTTTGAGTAACTTTATTTACACATCTCATGGGGCTCCTTTGCATAAGTTTTTGTTTCTTTGACTAGCCTGAACTGCATTTGTCATGCTGTTTTGCCATTGTGTGGTGGTGCTGTGTCATTGTATCAGTCACACTCTTATGACTGTTGTTTATACTACCTTGTAAAGATTGATGCATTACATTTAAGTGAGTGACACACACGCGCACACACACACACACACACACACACACACACACACACACACACACACACACACACACGCATATATATGTATATTTATATATATATATATATATATATATATATATATATATATATATATATATATATTTGTGTGTGTGTTGGCAGTGACTGTGTCTTCTTGTAGCTGTTGAACAGTATAGCTGACTTGGGCTCTACCACTCTTGGCTGGTTACTGTATTTGACTGAGATTTGTGGAGCACCCTAGGATATGGTGTTATTGCATTGTACTGAGGTCTCTATGTAAACTGTTACAGTCAAAATGGGATGCATGCTGCAATCCATAATCAAAGTGCATTGTATGTGCCTATCGGTTAAGAGGCTATAGTCATCAGCTCTAGTGATATTTATGTACACAAACTCTAGGAATTACATTTTCACTTATATATTATATATGGTATGTTAGTGATGCTAGACTTTATATTATGATACATTATTTAGCCATATATATTTCCACATGGATACCTTAGAGAGATTATATTTTGATGGATGATAAGAAACTCTGTTATAGTAGTAAATCTGGTATTAGAAGACAGACACATACTGTCATAAGATACTCAGATTATCAGTTGTTCAGTTTGATTACTTCTAGCCTTCTAGAAGTTTAATTTCTTTATTTATAACAGCTAGAAGAAATTAAAAGTTAAGACTTCTTTATTCAAGAAGAACTTTATAACTTGTTATAAGGACAACATTGTATGTTATTACTATAGATTACTGATATGAAAACTGAAATGTTTTCCCTATCTGAGTCATAATGTAAGTTCTATGCATAAGGTGGTTTTATACAAGAATATTGCTTAAGATATAAGAGTCTGGATAAGCTATGAGACTATGCCACCTGAAATAAATATATAATAAATAATATAAATTACTGTATGATGTCTTTACTGGTTGTTTATTTACATTATAAGCTGTTCTCCTTGCTTCTTTCACCCTTCTCTAATTATTTATTGAACCTGAAGTATTAGAGAATCATTCTTAGATGGTATGAGTTGGTAGAGCTGTGACTTATGTGTAGAGCATATTATGCCAGGAACACTAGTTTCCATGAAGAGGGTTTTTAGTGCATATGATGTTAAGCATTCTTTTGTTGGTTATAGAAAGTCTGTCCATAACAAATGTAATTTTAACCTGCATTATAATTATTTTAGGAAAACATTACAAATACTGTATTATTATACAATATATTACACAATGTCAACATAGAAATGTTTGTCTATAAATGTAAATGGGCTAAATAATCCTATTGAGAGAGCAATTGTTAATAAATATCTTTCCTTGCAAAAGGCAGATATAGTGTTTCTTCAAGAGAGACACAACTAATATCTCAAGATTTAAATAAACTCTTACTAAAAAATTATGAAACATTGGTTAGTTCCCAATTTAAACACAAAAGAAGTGTGCTAATTCTTTGGAAAAAAGGCCTACACATTCCAGAAATCATATACTCTTACAAAGATAATGATGAAATGCTAGCATTAGTAGTGATTAAACTTGAGAAAAAGCATTATACTCATATACACTCCTATTGGATTCCCGGAATTGGTACAGAAATGGTAAGGAAATACTTAGACATTATAACCCTACACTCTAGAGGTTAGATGATATTAGCAGGAAACTTTAAATGCATTCTTTCTTCCACTGAAACAACAAACACTAAATTCTCTAACATTTCTCCTGTAGCAAGACAGTTAAATAATTATACCAATTCAAGGAATTTAAAAGATGTATATCATATGAAATTACCCTGTTCCCTAAAATTTTCCCATTACTCATATAGGTTTGGGACACAAACTAATATTGGCAAAGTTTTAATAACTAACTCTTTACTATCAAAAATAGAAAACATATCATTAATATCATGTCCCTTATCTGACCATAACACTATTATTTTAATATAACTTTTCATACTGAGATCTTAATTTTTTGGCAGAAAATCCCAGGCTATATTGGAAAAATAAAAGGCTTTCAAGACTGGATGTTAACTGAAATAAATCAATTTATGGAAATAAGCAATAATGGAGAGGTATCAGATATGATTTTATGGGATACCCTAAAAGTTGTGATATATGGCAAGATAAAGAACTGGTACCTACTAAAAAGGAAAGAATGGGACATAAAACTAGTTGATATCCAAAATGAAATAGATAATCTAAAATTAAATATTGTATCTAATGACCAGAAAGTTATGGATAATATAAATAAACTAAACAAAGAATACCAAGAAATTCTACAACAAAAAATCTCTATGAACTTAGAATAAATTAAATCACACTGATATTCTATTAATCCTAAAAAAATACATAAAATTGCAGGAAGATCAAAATAATTAAGGGAAAAAATCATATAAAGGAAATCACACATATAGAAAAAAAGAGAAAAATAAATATATAAGACATAAAAAATATTACATAATTTCAGGAAACAGTATGAGAATATAAATATCCCTAAACCAGTTGTAAATGACAAATTTCTAGAAGATTTTTTTTAAAAGATAATATTCCAAGGACTCTATCTCCTGAAAATATTTCCAAAATTCATAAACCTTTTACTTTTAAAGAATTAAAAGATCAAATAAGTAAACTAAAAACTAATAAAGTGCCAGGGTTAGATGACCTGACTCGGGTCTATATTATAACATCGAACGCTCAAAATTTCGAATGCTATAATATCGACCCATTTTAGTCAAACAATCATAACATCGAACACTCAGAACAGGAATTTTTTTCCCAGGGAAAAAATTTGCTGTTCCAAGAAACATACACACACACAACACAAGCACAACAAAACAACTGCAATCCACAGACATACACTTAAAATCCTACATCTACCCCTACACTAAACTGTACATACACTAATATCTATCCACTTACTTTAACCCAAACCCTAACCCTAAGGTCCATAGCTCTCACACACTCACATAACCCGCGCCCTAACCCTAACTCACTAAACCCACCCCTAACACTACAGTCTGTCACTATCGTATACTCACCTCACCCACACCCTAACCCTAACTCACTTAACCCACCCCTAACCCTACAGTCTGTCACTACAGCACACTCTCCTCACCCGTGCCCTAACCCTAATGTCCCTAACTACCGCACACTCACCTTACCCCAGTCTGTTCGCTCATTTACCTTAACCCGGTCCATAACCATTGCACCACACTTACTTGAACCCAATCCGTAACCTCCATCTGCTCACTTCCCTAAACCCCGTCCACAACCATCGCACCACAGTGCTGTAAATAGCAAAGTCACGGAACCCCGAAATTTTACCCTAGGTAAAATTTCGATGTTCCGAGGCTTCGCTGTTGTCAGCTTTTGCTCTAAAGGGTTCGATATTATAAAATTCAAAGTTTTAAAACTCCGATGTTATAATATAGACCCCCTGATTCCTGAAGTACACAAAATCTTACCTGATAACATATTAAAAAACTTACTGAATGCATTCCATGAAATCAGGAATACATCTAATATTCTGCCATCATGGAAACATTCTCTTGTTTCCCCTATATTAAAACCTGACAAAGAACCTACTTCTTGTTCTTCTTATAAACCTACCTCCCTTTCAAATATAGACTATAAGATCTTTATGGCCATAATAGCAAATACTATTAATTCTATTATCCCTAACTTGATAGTCAATAACCAGAAAGGTTTTATAAAAATAGAAAAGTTCAAGATAACATAGTGACACTTCTCTCCTTAATAGATATACAAACAAAAAGAAAAATGAATTGACTAAAATAAGTTTTAATATAGACAAAGCATTTGATTCTCTTAGTTGGTCTTACTTATTTACAGTATTACAACAATAAAACTTTTCTTTAGATTTTGTAAACTTAATTGGAAAGTTTATAACATATTTCCTTTGCAAAGATAGGCTCTGTTCTATCTTCTCCTTTTAAAGTTACAAAAGGTATGAAACAAGGTTGCTCCTTATCTCCTTTAATTTTTGCTCTTCCTGTAGAACCTTTTGCTAATTATATTAGAAATAATGTAAATCATAATAATGACTTAGCACCAAAGATTCAATGATTTGCTGATGACCTATTATTAACTAGTATTGATATTGAAACATCTTTAGATTACTTAGTTAATGCTCTAGACTTATTTGAAAATCTATCAGGTTTAAAATTTAATCATAACAAAACTCAAACCCTCTTAATAAATAGGAATGCCACTATTAGAAATAAAAACTATAAACATTTTAACTGGGATACTACACTAATTAAATACCTAAGTATCTCAACCTGAATCTCAAAGAAACAATCTCCATAAATTATCAACATTTAATAAACTTAATTATTAATCTCACAGATAACTGGAACAGACTTGTTTTACTTTCAAAGACAGCCTAATGCTAATTAGAATGACAATACTACCCCAAACTATTTACATTAGATGGTCTTTGATCATTCTCCTACTTAAAAACAATTACATAAAAGATCAATAATATCTTATTAAAATTTTTCTGGCACCCCCCCCCCAAAGATCAGGATATCTTTACAAAGGCACACTGCAAGTTGGGAAGGAGGAGGCATTAGTTTCCATAATGTTGACTTTTATATAAATGCTGCCATCTTCAATACAGTTTTCTTATGGATAAACTCCTCATGCACTTCATATTGGACATTAATACACAAAAACCTTATTAAATAAAAACAAAATGTTATTTGAACCTTTTACTAAAATAGATAGAAATATCTTTATATGATCGTTAAAAATATACATACAAAAGAAAAAAACAGAAATTAAAATCCTGCTCTCTCATCAACCTAATAGTAATAACTTTTAAAAGACTTATTCAATCCAACCATTTAATTAAAAACGTATTATCTGTCTTTCCAGTTGCTTTTATAATGAGTGTTTAATCTCCTTTGATATCAATAAAATGTTAGAATTTAAAGAGAGTAACTTACCATACTGGAACCAATTTTTGTCTACAAACAAAATTCATTCTTCTATTTTTTTTTAATTGTCAAATACAGTTTACATAATAGCAACTGGCTAGATATACAAACCTGTAGAGAATTATTTGATAACAAAATTGTATTACCTTTACAAACACATGGGAATAGCAGACCTAAAATTCTGGAATTAATGTCTAATATTATTAATGGCTCTCTAAGAGGCACCTCATTTATATCTTCGATTTATAGATCTGATTTCAATTTTATAGATGCCTCTTATTGGAATTAGTCTACCAAAATAAACAAAGAAGAATTCACTACCAATAATAATAATAAAAAAAACTATTCCTAAGATCAATAGGAAAAACAAAAATCTCCCCCTATTGGAGAGTATATACTTAGAAATTTCTTCATAGATTCTTCTTGACACCACATAGAATTGCAAAAACATATAAAAGGGATTATATGAAATGCTGGAGATGTAATGCAGCAGATGCTGATTGGTATCATTCGATTGTTGCTTGTAAAATGTTGACTTCATTTTGGAGTGAATTCAGAAATTTCTAAAATGCCATATGGAATGATAATTGTATAATTTCTGATTCCCTCATCTTATTCTGTGTGCCAATTCCTGAAGTTGTACCCAAAACTCAAGTAGACATACTATGGCCAATCCTTGTAGTTGCAAGGAAAGTTGTACCAAAGAACTGGAAAACTAATTCTTCTCTCTCTTTTAACAACAGACTTATTTATTTAGCCAAATCAATGTGTGATAAAGACATTTAAAACATAAAGCTGAAAACAAAAAACTCAACACATAAATTGCTTGGGAAAAATTGCATTTATTATTGCAGACATTTTAGTTGATTTCCTGACGTATATAAATGTATAACTTTGTTATGGACTCTGTATTTAGTTTTTTTTTTCTTATGAATGCAAATATATCTTTGTTTTATTGTTCTTATTAAAAATAAAAACATTCTTGAGAAAAGGAGTAGTCAGCACTGTGACCACATGCTGGTAGATGTACCACTTACCCTCCACTCCAGGACACAGGTCACATACCTATTGGTCTGATAATAACATGTGATGCCCACATTATACTTGGCTTGTGTGTCAGTTTCCTGATTCAACAAATTTCACCATGTGTCTCGTCAATGCAGGTATTGTCATGGCTGTGGCAGCAGTCTCAGGTATGTGTTGATACTGTCTGTATTTTACTAATATCTCAGTTGGAGTTAATGATTGCGCACAAGCTGTAGTCCCTCAGGCAGCTGTTTGGACACAGCATGTGTATGTCATCTATGATGTCCTACACTTAACTAATGGGCAGGAAAGGGCCTAGCAGACACCCCTGTGTACCGACCTGATCACTGGACCTGAGATATAAGTCTTGTTGCACATTTTGACATAGTGATATGCCACATATGTCATACCTTGGTCTACCCATTTAGCTCTTTATGGCCACATATGACAGTGTTTATTGAATAACTCAGTGTGGCTTTGTGTCAAATGCTTTGACCTGTTAAATTTCCACAAGATGATACTGTTGTCATCATGAATGCTGTCAATTACCTCTTTGAGGACATCTATGAGATGTAACAGACCTGATATCGCAGTAACAACTCACACGGGTCTGTTGCACACACCTGGAATATTACTAGTATACATGTAGAAGAGATCCATGATGAATGTTGATCTACCTCACAGTTGAGGAGAGTCAGGATGTCTATATAAAGGCATGCATCAGGTGCTGTCCACACAACTCAGATGAATGCATGTTGATGTACACCATTACATGGGAAAATAGGTCATGTGAAGGGTATGTTGAACTGTGTTTGCATCCATATAAGGAAGGTGTATGTGCTGGGTTGCACCATAGGTGATTTGTGATGTCATCATAGCACATTTATTCCATGTGATAGGCCTGGGTGAAGGTAAGACATCGCATACTGCCTATTGTGATCTGGTGTAGGGTTATGACAAAATCACACATGCAGTTATCAGTGGGAAAACTCATAAGCCGGGGGTTAAACCTTATGTCATAACTTATGGGTAAACAATTAGCTCTCAGACAGAACACATCATGTGAAAGGTGGTGAAACAACCTGTACCAGTAGAGCTGTCACCACTGGCAAACCTCAGGAATCTGTGATTGGTCCTTCACTGTATGAACGGTATTTCTCAACACTTCAGGCTAATATGTGCAATCATCGAGTCCACCAATGTTGATAACAGTACAGTAGGCACAAACACACAACTAAATGGCGACCAAGGCACACAATTTACAAATAAATGCAGAAATGTACATTTGTAATGTTGCCCATGTTAAACGTGGAGTGCCATGTTAATCAAAGCATTGACAATAATCCTGCAGTTCAGAAATCCAGTGATGCAACCACTGAGAACACATTTAGATAGTAATCTGAACTTTGACCACCAAGTGTCCACACTGCTTTTGAAAGCCTATGTTGTGCACAACATAACTCATGCCATCATACTGAGATCTTAGGGTTATATGACAACACTGTAGTCAAACCTCATTACAGTACTAATAGATTATAATGCTCTTTTTTACATGTACCCCACCAGACACATGTAGCAGCTGGTGAGACCACAGGGCTTTCACAGCAAGATAATATGGGGCATACACACCATGCCATGATGTATGGAATAGATTAAAAGCCATGGCGGTGTAAACTTTATTGTATAGGATGAGGTGACTTCTGCCTGGCCCCAGGCCAGTCTCTCACCCTGCCCTGGTGGGAGTACTGCTTATCCAAAAATGTATTATAGCTGATGACATCAGCAGTGTTTGTTCAAAAGAAGACAAAAGTGTCCCACATGTTGGTGTAAAATGCTCTTTGTAAAGTTAAGCAGCAGCTCACACACAAACACACACCCAGTTGACTGCAGTGAGAATAGAACCCCTCCCTATCTAAATACACAAACTACAGAACACCGTACTTTACACAAGTGTCACAGCTCAATTCTTGCTTGGAGTGTGTCAGACAACACTTTATTACTGATGACATCAGCAGTGTCGGTTGAGGAGAAGCTAACAGTGTCCCACATGCTCTCTGTAATATCAAGCAACAGCTCACATATGCAGTTGACTATAGTAAGAATAGAACCCCTTCCTATCTAAGTACATATACTACAGAACACAATACTTAATACAAGCACCATGGCATAAGTTTGGTTTGCATAGGAGTGCAGGTGAACTTATAGTAGATGACATTAGCAGGCCATGTGGGAGACAAGAGATTGGAAGACCTTTATGAAATGGAAGTGTAGGCATAAGCAACTGTCAAAATGCTGTCAATGCATGACATTAGAGCAGTAACTGTGGGATACACACTTCTGCTCTGCTGTCCAGACCCACACACCAAGTTAACTGCAGTGAGAACAGAACCCTTACATATCTAAGTACATGGGCTACAGAGCACAGTACTTAATGCAAGCACCATGCACATGGACAACAAAAAGGTCTGCATAGGCACATAGCTTCATTGATTCATATGAGGCTACTAGCCAACAGTGCAAGGGTGTTTAGAAGCCTAGTTGAGTAAACACTTAAGTACCCTCATTGAGGATAGTTGGATGTCTTTTTTAGCAGAGCATGTTTGTGAGCAGCACCAACAGGCCCTGTCCATGAGGGACATAAGTGACAGCACAGAGGTGAACTTTACAATAACCCAACCAGTTGACAAGGTTGTGCTTGAACAGGGTCATTGAGGAGCACTGCTTCACACACAGTCAGAACCTATTACAGAGGAGTAAGTTTAGGAGGCTATGGGGAGAACCCTGGGAAAAAATTATTGCTGTCTCATTTGAATTGCACTTGTCCATCATTTCCAAAAGGGCGGGGTCTGAGACTGCTCTGCAAGGCAGCTATAGGTCACATCTCAGCATCCTGCATGATACCGAGTACAGCGACTGGTATGTTAGTCTTTCTATGTATGCCATGTTTGGAGGCTTGGAAATATCATAGGCAAAACCTGTGTTCTATCCAGTTGCTGCAGTTGTCTGATGAGGTACAGAGAGATGTGAGCATTGCAGTCCTTTATTGCTGTGATAAGGGTAGAGTACAGCAGAGGTATGACTATCCTGGCCTTGGATGTGAGCTCCATATGTATGATGTGCGCAATGCAGATTGTGTGCATCACTACTATGGGCACATAGTGATGAAAGTGTATATTGCTATCAACATGTGTTTTCAAGTCTCACAACACTGTGTATGAGCTTAGGGGGGTGCTATGTATGTCATAATTAGGAGGGGTACTTTACTGACAAAGGTAGCAAAGAGACGTTGCATGCTTAATGTTCAGTCCATGAGTTTGTCACCAATCATCGGTCTATGTCAGCCCCTACTTTAATATGTTACCATCAATGGGGGACTCTATATGAGTTTGCCCAGTTAACAGTCATCTGCAAACTTGGTAAACCACAGACCATCTACTGTTGTCTGTGCTTCAGGGAAGTATTTCCCAAACAGTTGAGGGCCCAGCAAAGATCCTTGTGGTAATCCACTGGTGAGTGGGCTAGTGGTGGAGGTGCAGCCCCAACTTTGAGAGTGTGTGCTCTGTCATTAAGCCAGTTGGTTATCCATGTAGTACTGTATGGCCTAATTCCCAGATGGGAGATATTCAATATGAGACATGAATGGGGGATAGTGTCAAAGGTTTTGGATAACTCAATATAGGTGGTATGTCCTTTTACCCCTCTTCCAGGTCTTTGGCATCGGTATCCAAGGAGTCCTCAAGGATCAATAAGAAAGCCCTAGCCTTGAAAAAAAAAAAAAAACAGGTAGGGTCAAATGTGTTGAAGGTCATCTATGTCCCTGTGGATGTGGTCCATGCTGATTCCTGCACTAGCTTTGCAGATAAGTATTTTTAAGTGTATGGTCCAATAGTTGTAGTTATGCATGTTACCAGACTGATGTGCATTGCATACCGCACAGCATTTTATATTACATTTTGTAGTGTGGTTGATATATGTGTGTGAAAAGTACTGATACCCCAGGGTTATAGTGCAAGGGGGCATGCCAACACGTGGATGTATTTTAAGTATGTGACATATAGTTAGATAGTGCCCTCAGCTTGTAATGTTTCTACGTGTAATTTCATGTCATACAAATGAAATGGACAATAAACAGCAAGAATACAGCATAACATATACATTTCAATAGCGCAATGAGCAGCAAATTTGCACAACATTTAGTAAAGTGTGTACCTATGTGAGATACACATTTGCTCACTCAAAATACTTTTGTTTGCAGAGTGATACTGCAGTAACATGAATTGTTTGTAGTAGATGTGTTGCTGTATCTTGGCATACCACAGTGGTGTTAAATCACATTGCAGGGAAGATAACTACACCTGTTTGCCACCGCTCACTACTGGTGAGCGATGCGTACCTCTGCGCAAACACACAGCTAAAAAAAGTGAAGGGATCCATTGCTTCTCCAGCATTGCTAAGGACTGACAGTTAGTACTGAGTCTCCGTAATACACCTGCTATTTAACTGACTCTATGGCAGCATGTGTTAATGCAGTTAATGCACCAAAAAATTCTTTTTGGGGGCCAGATGGTACTCTATTCGAATACAACTGCAGCTAATACTTTTAACTACTTTCATATTATTGTTGCTGCCTGCTGGTGCACAATGAGCACCATCACACAATAATCCATTAAAGAAAAGAAGTGGAGAAGATATGACAGTGGTAAAAATGGAGAACAAGCAAAGGGAAGGACAAAGGAAAAGAAACAGAGGAATGTGTAGGAGGGAGGTAGGAAAGAACCATAGCTACCCATTTTTCAACAGTAAAAACTGATAATATATGCAGACTATTAGAGGGATGACCACAACACAATTATGTTGTATAGCCAATTGGACTGAATTAAATGTGTCAAGAAGAAAAATGTGCAAAATGGAGAGCTATGTATGGGACAGATTTTTTTTCTGTGGAATAGGTGCCCATTTTTTTTTTCTTTTGAGAGAGAGAATAGGTTCATAGGTTCATAGGAAGGTACTAGGCTGTCAGCCCTTGGGCCTATATAAGCCTAGCCAAAAAAGTTTCCTAGCTTTCACCACCAAAAAAAAAAAATATTTTCTTGTGCCCCTGTTGAGCAGAGCCACAGAAGTGATCCCCGGGGTGAATTGCCTATTTCCCATCCAATTGTCAAGAATGTTTTTAAAGAGGGCTAATGAGGAGCTTTGTTTGACATGAATTTGTAGACTGCTCCAGATCAGGGGAAGTCCCTGGGACAGGAATCTATCCCTCCAGCATGTTGTGCTTATTATGGTGACAATGTTTAGGTCCCTGGACCATGTGGCTCAGCAAGATTGGGCTTTTTTTAAGAGTAGCATGTCCAACAGATCTGGGTTTGACATGGCTTTGTATGTTAGGCAGAGGTTGCCTTTGAGTAGGCAACATGCGATGGAGTAGAGCTGGAGTTTTTTTGAGACTGTCTATGTGTGGCATCTGTTTGAGGCCAGTAATCCTCTTAGTGAGGTATTTCTGTGGCCTTTCTAGTTGTAGCTGTCTTGCGAGTTACATGCCAAACAGGGCATTGTACTCTATAATGGGTCTGGTGAGGGATGAGTAGAGAGGAACAATGACCTCTTTTTTTCTGGAGATGAACCCCTTTGTGATGAGGTGTGCCCCATAGAAGGATTCCCTTACTACTGTGGTGATGTGATTATCAAAGGAGAGACTACTGTCCACTTGTGTCTCAAGGTCTCTTATCATACTTTTGGTGTTTAATAGGCTACCGCCTATGTGGTAGTTCATGGGTAAAGTTTTTTTTCCCAAAGGGGATGACAGTGCACTTCTTGGCATTGAGCTTGAGGCCATGAGTTTGACACCAAGCGTCAATCTCAGTGAGGCTCCTTTGTAGAATGTCCACATCATTAGGTGATTCTATTATGGCTGCTAGTTTGCAGTAACCTGCAAACTTCATTAGCCAAAGACCTGCTGTGTTAGATTGGACTTCTGAGAAAAAGATGCCAAACAGGAGTGGTCCTAGGACTGAACCCTGTGGTACTCCACTTGTCACTGGTGTGAAGTCAGATATGGAGTCAGCTGCTTTCACTGTGTGGGTTCTGCCAGTGAGCCAGTTGGCCACCGATCTTGTGACATAAGGATTTATTCCCAGTTTAGTGAGTTTATCTATCATCCCAGAGTGGAGGATGGTGTCAAAAGCCTTGGCAAGGTCAAGATAGGTTGTGTGCACCACCTTGCCCTCATCCACAGCTCTGGTGACTGCTTTGAAGAAGTCAGTAGGTTTAGGAGACATGATCTGCCTTTTACAAACCCAAACTGCGTGGGGTCCAGAGTTTGGAGGTCACCTATGTTTTTGTTAATAAGCTCCAAGATGATATGTTCCATGGCCTTGCAGACCAGGCTGATAATGCTAATGGGTGGGAGTTCCTGGGGTCTGTGGTAGCACCCTCTTTGTGGAGTGGGACAACTGCCACTGTGGGCCATTCAGTAGGCACAAAGCTTGAAGTATGGTTGTGATTGAACATGGTACTTAGGTGGGTTGCCAGTTTGTTCTGTAGTTCATGCAGAACGCAGCTTGGGATGTTGTCTGGTCCCATGGATGCTGTGTTCTTGGTGTTGGAAAGTGCAGTCTTTACTTGTGCATCCTTGATTACAGGGGCTTCGCATTCTTCCGGTATAGAACTGGGCCCTTTCAAGGGTGAGGGGGGTAAAGTTTGCACTGAACCCATCTTCCAGCATGTTGGCAATATCAGTTGGTTCTGTATATCTAGTGTCACTGTGCTGTAGCTCAGAGGAGATATGAGTATTGCCATTGAGATTCTTGGCATAGCTATAAAATGCTTTGTGGTTGTCTTTAGAATCATTGGTGATTTTATTTTTATAACTTGCATTGGAGGATTTTATGATGGATCTTAGCTTCTTACTGAGGCCGACCAGGGAGTTCCTACAGTCATGGTATTTTACATTTCTTTTGCAACAGCTTCTTCCTTCTGTTGTAGAGACCACCAGATTGGCTTCCTTTTTTTTTGGAGGATAGCATCTTGGTTCTGTTGGGGATGGCACGATCCATACACTCGTGTATTTGCTTGTACAGTGCATTTCTATAGGATTTGGCAGTTGTACCTCTATTTTCCATCTGTATGGGTGTCGTGAAGTTTTCCACTTCTGTCTTAAGAAGCATGAAGTTGGTATGGAGAAGCTTTTTACGGTGGTTTCCTTAATGGGGGGTGGGGACGGGATATGGATGTCTAGGGTGACTAGCTTGTGGTCAGATCTGACCAGACAGGAGTTGACCTCTGGAGGGGTACATCGGTTACCCATACTGGTAATGACCAGGTCCAGGATATTGCTGCTCCTGGTGAGCATATGGACAAACTGATCCAGAGCATTGGAATTTTTGAATTCCAGAAAACATTGAGCAAATGAGTTAGTACATGAGTAGTTTTTCCAGTTGATGGTGGGGTAGTTGCAATTGGCCATTATTAGGGTATTGGGATGTACCTTAATATTTTCCAGTATATCAAGAAACATGGAGTGGGCATCCTGTGGCATGGTGGGGGATCTGTAACAAGCTACAATTTGCATTGCAGTCATGCACAGTGCTAGTTGCACATGGATAATTGCGGATGCATTATGTTGAGCAACTAGCCTGGAGGTGTGGATATCCTTTATAAATATGGACACACCTCCTCGTTTAGTGTTTCAGTCCAGGTTAGGTGGCCGAAAGGTGTGGTATGAATTATAGCCTGAAAATTCAGGGGTGCTCTCTGGAGCCTTGAACCAAGTTTCTGTCACTGCACAGATGTTGATGTTCTCCATTTTAAGGAGCGCCTCGAGTGAGTGCATTTTGAGATTTAGACTTCTAGTATTGAGTAGCATTACCCTCAGATTTTGTTTGCTTGTATTTGCTACACTGGTGAGTTTGTCATTTGAACCTTCCCTAAAAAAGGCACTATAGGGGTGACAAGAGCGTTAGCTAGTATCTGGAATCACAGGGGTGACAGGTACAGGCCATCTCTTGCAAAGCATCATAGTCTGTCGATCATGTCATCCCAGGCAGACAGATACTGGATCCCCTTAGAATGACACTAGAAGCTTAGCCAATTGTTGAAGTCAATCATTTTGTCCTTGTACTGTGGTATCATTCTGGGTGATGGCAGGATGCTACTCAGGGCTAGGGTCATACCTGCCTGGGTTACATGATCCAAGAGCTCCTCCATGTCTCTTTTCATGTAGTCCAGGGAGGTACAGCTCAGGTCATTCACACCAACATGGACAATGACAGAGCCATATTTGTACTTGTGCAGTGACTTGAGTGCTTGTGTTATGTGGTGGATCCTGGCACTAGACAGGCAGCTGACAGCAACTTTCTCCTTGTTTAGCCTGGTGAGTGGGACATCAGTGTGCCTGACTATAGAGTTGCCTATCACTAGTGTGTTGGGTACAACATTTTGCCTTATGGGCTGAGGTTGAGTGGCACACTGATTTTGTGGTCTATGTGTCATTTGGGTGGTGTTGGGGGGTCATGGTTGCTTGCATTTCAGCTTTGGAGCTCTCTGTTTCTTGTCCAGATTTTTATTGAGAACCTCCGTGAATGTAGGTGTGTGTTTTGTGTTTCTATGTGTGGGTTTAGGTGGTGTAGGTTTTGAAGGGCTCTTTGTTGAGTGTGGTGTGGTGCAGGTGTTTACCTTCTCCTCTTGACTGACTAGTCCAGCCTTGGCTGGAGAGAGCGTGGCTTCCAGTTTGGCTATATAAGAGCATCTCTCACAAATTCTAGTGTTGGGCGGTAGGAGGAGAGGGTTGTCAATGTACATGCGGCAATTGCTACATTGTCTCAAGATGCCCAGATTCATCAGGTGGACAGGGGAAAACACCGGGAGCTGACCCTTAGACATGCCTAGAAAGGTGCTTATTAATTTAAGTACTAAAAACTGTTTTCGTCTTGACAAGTGAGGAAAGTTGAGTGTTGTAGTAATTTGTAGATTATTTAGTGCTTGCATCAAGTTTTGAACAAGTGCTGAGCACAAAGAAACAGTCTGAGTGCTAAAACTTGAAAACTGTCTAGATCTAATGGAAAATTTGAAGAGCAGACTTTCTTGCACCAGGAATAGTTTAACCCTAGTTGAATGGTGTTGCGTGATGCGCAAAACTGCGCAAACAATGGTTTTTAAAAAGAAAGATGAAGGGGATAGAAATAGCCCAAAATGGCCAATAAAACTACAAATTCTGAGCTGAAACCACTCCTTCAGCGACAGATAGGCTGCTCAAAGCTCACCACTCTCACTGATGAACAGAGAAGCTTCCTTCTATCTTAGTAAGGTCTGGGCAACACAGAAACTACAAAACAGCCCAGAATTCAGCAAAATCTAAAAACTGGACTCTACTGGTTATAGAAAGGTGGGAAATAGTAGAGAGATAGTATTTTTTTTCAAAAATTAAAACAGATACAGTAATACAAACACTTCCAAGGCAAAAAATGGCTATTGCACTTGAGTTTGAGTATGCAGCCCACTACAGTTTGACATAAATGTTTATCTGCTTTAATAGCCAGTGTTTTAAATCAGATATACATGTTTTCACAAGCTGTTGTAAGGTGCAAATAGATTGGCCAACTGACCAGCTGTGATATTTGAAAAAGATAAGTGTTTATTTTAAATGTATTCTGCACTTGTGTTTTAATACATATCTCTGTAATCTGTACAACTGTTTTTTTCCCACCCACCCTCTCAGTCATTGTTGCTTTATGTTTTGGTGGCTTTGAGTTGCCCGCCTCTGGTATAAAGTTGATACTGGACACTCCCTATCCCTTTCAACTTTTTCTTCTGTCTTGCCCTTTAATTAGCTAATTTGCCAGCACTTCATCAGGCTTTTTGTAGCAATTATTGTAGCACATAACTGCTATCAGCACTAGATGTCCTATAAGGAAACAGCTCCAGTACGTAGTAATGATGACCATCCATCCTTGCATGTCTAAAGGTCAGTTTCCTGTGCTTTCTCCTATTAACCTGTTGAACTTGGGCATTCTGATGCAGTCTAGCAAATGCCTCATGTACACAGACAACCCTCTCCTCTTACCTCCCAACACTCAGACTTGTGAAAGATGCGCCCATATCTCCAAATTGGAAGCCATGCACTCTCCAGCCAAGACCGGAATAGCTGGTCAAGAGGAGAAGGTCAACACCTGTACCACACCATATGGAACACATAGGTCTCCAGAACATCCACCACCACAGCCCTCAGATAAAAAACAAAAAACACATGCCCACCTTCACAGAGGATCTCAACAGAAATCTACCCAAACAGCAGAGATCTCCAAGGCAGAAACACACTTGACCACCACAACACAGCACAAATTGTAAGACACATAGCTCACATACACAGTGTGCCCCTCAACCTAAGCTCCTAAGGCAAAACAGCTTGCCCAAAACAATACTCATAGGTGACTCAATAGTGAGGTACACTGATGTCCCACTCACTAAGTTGAATAAGGAGAAGGTAACAGTCAGCTGTCTGTCAGGTGCCAGAATCTGAC
The DNA here is from genome assembly GCF_019279795.1 of Protopterus annectens. Lineage (NCBI taxonomy): Eukaryota > Metazoa > Chordata > Ceratodontiformes > Protopteridae > Protopterus > Protopterus annectens. The sequence goes on along the minus strand of NC_056748.1, from coordinate 110,505,211 downwards.
ACATAACACACGCACTCAGGTCACTCTACAGCAACTACAAGTATGACTATGTAATCATCCATGTGGGTGCAAATGACCTTAGATGCATATCCCTGAACTACATGAAAAGAGACATGGTGGAGATCTCGGATTATGTGGCCCAGGCAGGTATGACTCTAGCACTAAGCAGCATCCTAACATTGCCCAGAATGACACCACAGTACAAACAAAAAATGATTGACTTCAACAATTGGCTGAGTTTCTGGTATCATTCTAAGATGATCCAGTATCTGTCTGCTTGAGATGACATGATTGACAGACCTCAAAGCTTTTGCCAAAGATGGACTGCATCTGTCACCCCTGGGTTTCTGGGTAGTGGCTAAGGCTCTTGCCACCCCTACAGTGCCTTTATTTAGGCGGTGTTCCAAAGACCAAATTACCACAGTAACAGCTATAAATAAATGCAATTTGAGGGTCATGCTGCTCAACACTAGAAGTCTAAATCTCAAGATGCCCTCACTCGAAACACTCCTCAAAATGGAGAACACTGACATTTGTGCTGTAACGGAGACCTGGTTTAAAGCAGCAGAAATCACCCCTGTACTATCAGGCTATAAGTCATTCCACACCTTCAGTTCCCAGAGCTTGGAACAAAGCTCCAAAGGCAGTGGTGTCTCCAAATTCATAAAGGATTAGCACACCTCTAGACTAGTAGCCCAGCATAACGCATCTGAGATACTCCAGGTACAACTAACATTGGGTAAGACAGTGATTCAGGTCATAGCCTGTTATAGGTCCCCAACCTTATCCCAGGACTCTCACTACACATTCCTAAGCACCCTGGAAACTATTAAGATCCAACCCAACACTCTCATACTAGGCGACTTCAACTACCCCTCTATCAGCTGAGAAAACTACTCATGCACCAATGCACTGGCCCAACGCTTCCTGGACAGTGGCGGCTGGTGACTTCAAATCACAGGGGGGCTGCAGGAGACAGCTGAATGGGTGGGGTCAAGGGGATGGGGTGTGGTCAACCAGAAAGGGGAGGGGCTATGCACAAAACCACAAAAAACTAACTTTAATTAAATACACTGCCCTGGGTGGCAAACCATCATTATGAAAGTCCAATCAAGACAAAAATAAGTGTAGAAGAATAAAAATATTTCAGTGCATTGGCTGCATGACAGCTTACTTAATATCTAGATGGAAACAAAAGGTTGTGAGGCATGAAAAAATAAATTACTTTTTAAATACATTACTGGAATGCCAGTCAAAATCAAGTATAAGAAAAACCAGAAGCACTCAACTCAAACCACTTCTCCTTGCACTGCAGTTCTAATATATAATATATTCAGCTTTATTAAAGTACCAAGTAACATGCTGAAAGTAGAAATCTATGTGATGCCCCACTTGTAAAAATGTTTCTTAAAAAAAGACCTGCTGCCTGACAACTTGTTTCATGGGGAAAACATGATAAAAGTAAAAAATGAAAAGCAAACAAGAAACAAGCTCAAGATACATTGCTTAAAGGATTACTGTACAGGTTATGGACCACACATGATTGGCATTCTGTTTAGTTTACGGGTAAAGTCTGTAGAGATGACTGGAAGTCTCCAACAAGTGTAATGAGCTTTTTAAAATAATGGAATCCTGTCCTTTAATACCCAAGGCTTATACATTATCTAGTCAAGTATTCTCTGCATGGCAACAACAGAAAGGCTTTCAATGTTGGCAATTCTTTAACAGTATGCTTATTAAAGCTTACTTGCATCTTACGATCTCAGACAAGCTTACCTTATGGTCATTAAAGCATTGCTACTTAAACACAGAGCAACAGGCACTTTGAGTAATAAGCATAAATAAACAGTACAAAAATATGACAGAAACCAGACCATTCTGCAAAATCAAGGACAGATGAAAAGCCACTGTAGTACTTATGCAGTGTGTCCTCCCCATCCAAGGTAGATACAACTACTCCTTGCCTTGCATGGACACATCCAGAGTCACTACACATGGGGGAGTGGGGTGCAACAAGCATGTCACAATTTGAAATCTCTCTGGCTGACTGTGATGGCCTTGACACATTTGTCATACCTCAACCTCAAGAGCAAGAAATCTGGACAAAGCCATACACAGAAGTGGGACAAAGGCCCAAAAATAAGGACAATTTTTAAATATTGCTCTAATAAACTTAGAAAGATAATAGAATAGGTCTTGCATTAGTATGAATTTTCTGAAGGGTATAAAATCTGAAACTCAAATGTCTGTCATTTTCTAACTTCAGTCTTTAGTGATTTGTCACCAATTTACCAAAAAAACACAATTTTATGAAAAATGGACCAAAAATGTGATGCAAAAATATAAAATAGACACACAATACAGCTGCTACCTGTCAAAGAAGGGACACTTTAATATTAGTACTGCTACCTTGAGCAGCTGACAAAATAAAAGAATCTACATGCATTTCAAGTAATCTATATCTTTGATTATTACAGTTATTTCTTAATTGTAAACCCTCCATGTTTTCTTCCAAAATTGCTATTTTGCGGAGGGATTATTAGGGGGAAGAGGCAAAGAGCAACATTTTGAACCAAAAATTGGGGACAGTTGAGAGGTTGGCTATGCCTAATTCTATAAAGCAATTTATTTGCATGTACCTCTCAACCTGTTAATGCAGTAAATCTGAACAAGGCCAAATATATTGGGGGCACATATAAACAGTACTAAAAATTGCTCTTGTATAAATTGAGACAGTTGATAGAACAGCTCTTACTTTAACATGCATTTTTCTGAAGGTTATGAAGTCTGAAACTTATTATTTAGTGGCTTAATTCCTAAATGATTTGCTAGAAAACTACAAATTTTATGAAGAACAAACCAAAAATAAGAAGCAAAAATCTATTCATTCTTTGAAAATCTGGACAGTTGGGAGGTATAGTTCAGCAGCTGGGCCTGTCTGAGTTTGCTGCCCTTCCCCCCTGACAAAATAATGGTTGAATGGAGTCTCTGCAGCCATTCCAATGAACCATTACTTCGCTATTTCACTCCATTTACCATAAACACTAATGTGTATACTGCTTTACTTCTATGATGAGTTGGACTTCATTTGAAAGTTTTATTTTGTATTTTACAGCACAAACACTAAGTCATCTGTTAAACAAAGCAATGCAGTCTCACAATGAAAACTTAGCATTAAAACTTCTCTGCCCTTGAAACTCACATTCATTGAAACAGCATTGAAACCCACATTCAAAGAAAATACATTTTGCCAGTGGCAGATAAAGATTAATTTTGGGCTGTTTTCAAATCATAGGACTCTTGCATATGAAACATACATGTGCTCTTTGATATACCTTCCTCATTGTACTAAAATTATATTCCTTGTACAATACAGTACACTTGTTAGAGGGTGTTTTAAATTTGTTTTGAACATTTTTCCAGTAAGCAATGAAACAAACCATATGCACCCATAATGGCAAAACTGCCCAGTTGAGAACATTTATCATAAAAAAGTCTACTCAGACTTCCACAGTCCACCATTATTAGTAAATATACACAATTCTACAGTCCACCATTATTAGTAAATATGCACAATTCCACAGTCCATCATTATTAGTAAATATGCACAATTCTACAGTCCACCTTTATCAGTAAATATGCACAATTCTACAGTCCATTATCAGTAAATATGCACAATCTCTGAAGTAAGTCATCTAAATAATTCCACATTAAAGAAATCTGTGACTAATGAAGCGGTTGCTGCTAGCAATCACCTTTATATTTCATGGTTTCATCGAAAAATAAAGTGTCTGTTGCCCCTCAGGAATAAATTGCCTATATTACATTAAAAATGATAAGCTAGTAATAATATTGCAAGAGGAAATGGATGGCAAACTGATAACAGACTCATAGTTAGCATCTTCACCAAGGAGAACATTCTCAGTATGGCAGCATCCACTCCTTGTGGGAGTAGAACCCACAACCTTCTGCATCAAAAGCAAGTACACAACCTGTTGTGCTATAGTATTAACTAGGCAAAGCACTAAACTTCTATTCCCCTGCAGCTCTCAGCTCCTTGTAAAATCTACTCAATACTCAACTGCATCTCAACTTCGCAGCTCAAGAAAACTGGAAAAAGCCAAAATGTATTGGGGGGGGGGTCAAAAGCCCAAAAACCAGGGACACATTAAACATTGCTTGTATAATCTTGGAAAGTTGCTAGAATAAAATGTTGTGTTGCCACCATACATTTTACTGCCAAGGTCCCTGAGCAAAAAACAGTCAGAGTAACATACTACTACGCCACATCAGCTACTTTGTAAAAGAGAGGAAGACTAAATGGCTATCATTTAGTGAATTCAGTTCTCACCATAGCTGTCAACCTCTTAGTACAAAACACCTGGACAAACCCAGTAATGAGGAACTACAGCCCTCACACATATTCAGTGAATTCAGTTCTTGCCATAGCCATCAACCTTAGCACAAAAACCTGGACGAAGCCAATAATGGGGGAATACAGTCCCAAAAATATAGACAAATTTAAAATATTCATCTTATAAACTTAGAAAATTGCTAGAAAAAAAGGTTGTGCTGCTATGTATTCTGAAGAACATGAAGTTTGAAATTCAAATGCTGGTCAATTTTACTGCTGACAGAACAAAAACAATTTTCAGCAGAGACCCACGGATTAATACTGCAGACACGTCTTTGTAAAATGACAGGGCACCAGAGCAAATCCACACAAACACAGGGAGGAGATGCAGACTCCACACAGAAGGCACCCCAACCAAGAATCAAACCAGAAAACCTATAGCTGTAAGGCAACAATACTACCACTGCACCATCAAATATGTAAGGAATTAAGCATTCAGAAACCTGAAGTCTGAAATTCAAATGCCTGTCAATTTTACTGCTGACAGAACAAAAACAATTTTCAGCAGAGACGCAGGGAGACGCAGGGATTAATACTGCAGACACGTCTTTGTAAAATGGCAGGGGACCAGAGCAAATCCACACAAACAATGGGAGGAGATGCAGACTCCACACAGAAGAAGCCACCCCAACCAAGAATCAAACCAGAAAAACCTATAGCTGTGAGGCAACAATACTACCACTGCACCATCAAATATGCCAGGAATTAAACATTCAGGAAACCCTTAAGTCTGAAATTCAAATGCCTGTCAATTTTATTTAACATTTTTTAATCAGGACAGTCTGACTTGGAACAAAAAAACAATTTTCAGCAGAGGCCCAGGAAGAAATAATGCAGACTTGTCTTTGTAACATGGGAGGACACAAAAGCAAACCCACACAAACACAGGGAGAAGATACAGACCCCACAAAGAAGGAACCCCAGCCAAGAATCAAATCCGAGAACCTGCAGCTGTGAGGCAACAATGCTACCAGTGCACCATCAAATAAAAACAAACCCATACAAACACAGGGAGAATATAACAGACCCCACAAAGAAGGAACCCCAGCCAAGAATCAAACATGAGAACCTGCAGCTGTGAGGCAACAGTGCTACTACTACACCATCAAATATCAAGCATTGCAACATTTACAAACCACAGATATTATGAGGAACAGATCAGATCGAATATGAGGCAAAAATCTGCAATTATTTTACAAATGGTGGTGGGTAGGGAACTCTTAAGTCTTTAACACCTGCATACAGGGTACAGGGTTCAAGCCTGAAGTATTCCCTACCACACCACCATGAGCACCTGGGGCATTTATACACATACATAAAGTCAATCCAGTCCAGTATAAGTAAAAAGCACCATACACAGTATTTACATTGTAAAAGTAAAACGCACCATTCCAAGTAACTACAGTATTTTAATATAGGCAGAGAAAAAGTTACACCATATAGGTTTCTAGCCTATATAACACAGTGGCATTATTTAGACCATAGAGCAGTAGTAACGTATATAACAGACGCAGTAATTTCACATAGGGAGCAAACATATTCCTGGTAGAGTATTACCAAATGTTAGACTTAACAGCAGTGAACAGCAAGATATGTAAGAAAGTGAGAGGGGGGGGGACTTTTGGTGTCACATACATACTATGTTGTAGTCTATTTTCTCCTACAAAATGCATGTAGCATAGGGAATCTAACAAAGCCGACGTAAGTAAATGAGCATAACAGCAGCAATACTCCATTTTTTCACACTGTAATACAGCATAAGGCATGGATTCTTCCACACAAGGAAGTAGCAGAAAAAACATGGTTAACTTATTAAGTTACCAAACTGGATGCCAGGATATCAACCCACATCCGATTCCTCTCTATAAACCATTTGACTCACAATGTCTTTGCCCTACCAGGTCACACCTGGCAAAGGAAAAATTACATTACATCTCACTGGGTCAAAGCCTTCCACACTGTTTCATCACAGTGGCTGCTTACCTCTGAGATACCTGATTAAATTGATCCAGAACCATTTCAGCATTGGTGTAATACATAAGGAAGATATAAAGCATTTGCAAAGATTCTTGCACAAATTCTACTTAAGAATAACAATTGTGATACACCTGTCCAACTGCCACTTACAGTGCGGTAATGTTATTTTACATAGCCTTCCTAGTTTGTTTCATTTATAAAGTAAGTTATATCTATATATATTTCTTGTCTGAAGCTGTTAAAACACCAAAAATATACAAGTAACATCACCCTTAAAATAGTAGATCCAAAGTCATTTAAAAGCTATTTCATTTCATATATGAATTTCTCTCAAAGTGTCATTCTGTTATCGTTGGTAGTGGCATTTTAGCTTCACAGAACCTTCACAGTTTGTTTCCCATTTGATATTATCTGGTGAACTCCAGGGCAGCTGACAGGAAGAGACACGTATGTGTAAAACTTGTTAATGATAAGGCATCATAACAGATAATCAGACTGCTACTTGTTAGCGTACACTACTAAAAGCAACTGACATCTTGATATTAAAACATCTACTTTCAAGCAATAAATATTTATATCAAGTGAATAATTTCTTCTCACATGCTGTTAGTCTATGGGAAACAGTGCTGTTGGGTAAGACATGTCAAGTTGACAAGCAATATCTTTAAATGATGTAGTATATTTGTTTGGAAAAATACTAGCACTGACTCCTCAATAATAATAGTGGTGGACTAAACAAGAACAGTAAGACCTACTTTTAACTATCTTGTTATACCCTGGTCACATTAAAAAGGTTATAGCTTTGGAACGTTGGTTTTGCTAAACAATGCAGATTCATTTCAATACTAGTAGATTTGATAGAATGAATATCTTGCAAAAGAAACTAAAACAAAGCACATGGTATGTAAGCCATTCAAATAAAACAACAAACTGTCAGTGAGCATTCCACTTCCCACCATTCAAGTCATGCTCTCCCAAAAATTAACACATGCACTGCATAGAGGATGTTTGGAACCATGACATGATAAAGTCAATTCAGTATAAATAAAAGTAAAAAGCACCATACACTTACCTGTCTGTTCTCCATAATACATCCTGCCCGCGCAATACTCACAAAGACCCGCGAGATCCCAGTAAAGCTCCTTCCCGACGACGAGATCCCAAGCTCCCTCCCGAGACTGTTCTGGCTGTTGCTGTTGCAGTCCGGATGCGATATATCCTCACAGCATGTCTGTGCACTTTAAAAGTGCACAGACGTCTCCTTGCGTCCCTCTATGGGTCCTGCCGGACTGCCTTGAGCATGCGCATAGACCGACGGTAGTCGGGACTACTGCGCATGCGCGAAGTCCGCGAAATTTAAAAAAATTATTTTTTTTTGTTTTCTTTTTTTTTTGTTTTCTTTTTTTTTTGTTTTCTTTTTTAATTTGAGGGGGCTGCAGTCCGGCAGCCCGATGCCACGAGCCGCCCCTGTTCCTGGAATTCAACAGTTCCAATGCCCTGGACCAGCTCATTCATACCCCTATTAGAGGAAGCAACATCCTTGACCTGGTTATTACTAACATGGGCAACCATTGCTCTACAACAGTAGTCAATTCCTCCCTGTTTAGATCCAACTACAAACTAATCACCATGGTAATCCACATCTCACCCACACCCCTTGCAAAGGTATCCACCATGAAAAACTTCTCCAAAGCTGACTTTGGACTGCTAAAAATAGAGGTGGCTAACTTCATGGCACCCATGCCAATGGAAAATAAATGCATGACTGCTGAATCATACACCAATTCACTGTATGAACACGTACATAAATGCATGGAACTAGCCATACCCAGCAGAACCAAAATGCTATCCTCCAAAAACATGAAGCCAGTCTGGTGGTTACCTGCCATTAATAAACTCTACAACAGAAGGAAGAAACTGTTGCAGAAAAAGGTGAAGTCTCAAGACTGGAAAAATTACCTTATTAGGCTCAACAAAAATTTGAGATCCCTCATCAAAACCTCCAAAGCCAGCTATGAAGGCAGAATTGTGGCAGCCACTAAAAACAACCAGAAAGTCTTCTACAGTTATATCAAGGATCTCCATGGCAATACCCAGATTTGCTCTGAGTTACTGCACAATGGTACCTCCTATACTGAGCCAACAGATATTGCCAACATACTGGCCAACAGATTAAGTGCCAACTTTACCCCCCTCTCTCCTCCTCTAAAAGACCAATCTCAATACTGGAACATTGCCAGGCACCCAACATTACTGCAGCACAGGTTAAATCTGCATTGTCTAAGACCAAGAATACAGCTTCCATGGGACCAAACAATTTCCCTGGCTGTGTTGTAGATGAATTATAAAGTGAACTGACACCACATATGTGTGTGCTCTGTGCACTCACAGCCTCACCTCAGGCTTTATCCCTACCAAATGGCACACTGCTACAGTCATCCTCCTCCTTAAAGGACGAGTAATTACAGACTCTGGAAATTATCGCTCCATTAGCCTGATGAGTCTTATATGTAAGGTTATGGAGCACATCATCATGGACTTAATTAGCAAGGATATAAGCAATTACCAAACTCTAGATATCATGCAATTTGGTTTTGTGAAAGGTATACCATGCCTGCTCAACCTGGTTGACTTCTTTGAGTCAGTCACCAGAGCAGTGGATGAAGGTAAGGCAGTTCATGCAGCCCACCTTGATCTGCCAAGGCCTTTGATATCATTCCTCACTCAGGAATTATTGATAAACTCAGCAAACTAGGCATCAGCCCCTATTTCAATAGGTGGGTTGCAAACTGGCTCACAGATAGAACCCACAGTGTGTAAGTAGTGGACTCCAAGTCAGACTGCCGACCAGTCACAAATGGAGTCCCACAGGGATTGCTCCTGGGTCCTCTCTGGTTTGGCAACTACTTGTCAGAAGTCCAGGCCAACAGAGAGGGACTCTGGCTGACCACATTTGCAGATGACTGCAATCTGGAAGCCATTATTAGCTCCCCAAGTGATGCCGACATCCTACAGAAAGGCCTCACTTAGACCAATGACTGTTATTGAAACTATGGCCTTAAGTTTAATGCCAGGTTTATAACAAAGAGACTCCCATGCTCTGGAACAGACTTCCCATACATGTCAAGCAGAGAACCTCACTAGCACTCTTCAAGTGAAATCTTGATAAATGGATGGGTAATAGAAAGTTCACCCCTAGGATCACTCCATTGGCTGTACTTGATAGAGGCACTGAGAACTAATGATGGTTTGCACAATGCCAAGACACTTCTATAGGCATCAGCCTAGTACACACCTATGAACCTATAAGGACATAGGTATGTCTGGGTCTGGTAAATTGGGTAAGTAAGGAAGGAATTGCAGGCAGACAAGACAAACAAGGCAAACAACTCAAGAGTCAAGACCGTGATGGACATAAAAGGTTGTGGACACCCTGGATGGGGTGACAGTGGGGATATCCAGGACCCATGGTCATCAAGCTGGGTGACAGTGAGAATTGAGTGCTCACCTGCAGGACTGCCATCACTGACACCTCACTCTGCCACTGGCTAGTGTGCCTGACATCTCCTTTTCCTCCTCATGGAACTTTGTAAAATGAAGGAGAGCAGCCTCTCCAGTTGGTGTAGGTGTGCACCAACAGTGCGGTGTGCACAACCCTATGCACCATCCCTGGCAACTTGGTGAGGGTGATAAGCTCAATACCTCTGCCACTGCTTCCAAATGGGACCACTGGACTATACTTCAGGGCAGGACTGCCTGAGGGGGCAGGTACTACCGGGGCAGCAGAGGTGGTGCTGTCAGGTTGGCTCCCAGATGTTTTGGCTATGGAGCTGTAGCCAGTGAAGTGGGGGCATACAGATTCAGTGGGAATGGCATACCCAGCTGTGCTGTGCAGCATTGTGGTACACATAGGTTCATAGGTTCATAGATTCATAGGTAGGTACTAGGCTATTGGCCCAAGGGACAAAGTAAGCCTAGCCAATGAGGTTCCCCCGCTTGCACCACCCAAGAAAGTTAATTTCCTGTGCCCATGTTGAGCAGAGCCACAGAAGGGATCCCTGGGGTGTATTTCCTATTTTCCATCCACTCATCAAGATTTTTCTTGAAAATGCTAATGGGGAACTTTGCTTGACATAGATGGGTAGCTTGTTCTACAGTATAGGAAGTCTATGGGACAGGAATCTATGCCTCCAACACATCCTGTTTATTGTGGTGACAAGGTTTAGGTCCCTAAAGCATGTAGCTCATAGGGATTGGGATTTCTTTAGGTGTAGCATGTCCAACAGCTCTGGGTTTAACATAGCTTTATATGTTAGGCAGATATCTCCTCAGAGTAGTTGATATGCTACAGAGTAGAGCTGGAGTTTTTTGAGATGGTCAGTGTAGGGCATCTGTTTGAGGCCAGTAATCCTCTTTGTGAGGTACTTCTGTGGCCTTTCCAGCTGCTGCAGATGTCTTGTGAGGTACATTCCAAAAGGGGCGTTGTACTCTATAATGGGTCTAATGAGTACCAAGTAGAGAGGAACAATAACCTCTTTTTTTCCTGGATGAGAACCCTTTTGTGATGAGGTGTGCCACATAGAAGGATTTCCTGACTACTGTGGCGATGTGATTATCAAAGGAGAGACTACTGTCCTCCTGGGTCCCAAGGTCTCTTATCACACATTCGGCATTAAGTAGACTGCCATTTATGTGGTAGTTCATGGGTACAGAGTTTTTACCAAAGGGGATGACAATGCACTTTTTGGCATTGAGCTTGAGACCATGCCTCTGACACCAGGCATCAGTCTCAGTGAGGCTCTTCTGTAGGATGTCCACATTATTTAGGGACTCGACTATGGCTCCTAGTTTGCAGCCATCTGCAAACTTTATTAGCCAGAGGGTTTCTGTTTTAGCCTGTACTTCAGAGAAGTAGATACCAAACAAGAGAGGTCCCAGGACTGAACCCTGTGGTACTCCACTTGTCACTGGTTTGAAGTCAGATTTGGAGTCTGTAACTTTTACAGTGTGGGTTCTGTCAGTGAGCCAGTTGACAACCCATCTTGTGATGTAAAGATTTATACCTAGTTTAGTGAGTTTAGCTATAATTCCAGAATGGGGGATGGTGTCAAAAGCCTTGGCTAGGTCAAGATAGGCTGTGTGAACCACCTTACCCTCGCCTACACCTTTGGTAACTGTCACAAACAAGTTGATCAGGTTCAGAAGGCATGATCTGCCTTTCACAAATCCAAACTGGGTGTGGTCCAGAGTTTGGAGGTTACCAATGTCTTTGTTTATGAGTTCCATGATGATACGTTCCATGGCCTTGCAGACCAGGCTCATTAGGCTAATAGGCTGATAGTTCCCAGAATCAGTGGTTGTTCCCCCTTTGTGGAATGGGATAACTGTTGCTGTGCACCATTCAGTTGGCACAAAGCCTGATGTGAGACTATGATTGAACATGGTGCTTAGGTGGGGAGCCAATTTGTTCTGAAGTTCATATAAAATGCAGCCTGGGATGTTTTACGTTCCCATGGATACTGTGTTTTTGGTTTTAGAGAGTGCAGCTTTTACCTGCATAGATGTGATTACAGGGACTTTGCATTCTTCCTGTATAGATATGGGCCCTTTAGGGGGTGAGATGGTGGAAAAGTTAGCACTGAACCTATCTGCCAGGATGTTGGCAATATCAGTTGGTTCTGTAGTTTTCATGTCGTGCTGTAACTCATATCAGATTTAGGTGTTGCCATTGAGATTCTTGACATAGCAGGAAACAAGCTTAGACTTTTTTTGGGGGGGGGAGTGGAAAGGGAGGAAGGAAAAACAGAATATAATTCAAAATTAAGGACCTAAGTGGCTTGCCCTTCACAAATGTTCTCTCTGTATTAGGTACAATGAGCAAGTGACACTAGACTGGACTAGAGCTGCAAAAAATCTGAACAGACGAGACTGGTAGGAGTGTCTGAAGTCAAAATATGAAGGTTGAGTGAGCAGGAGGAGTGTTCAAACAAAAATTTACAGGAGGGTGGGCAATTCCAAAGCCACCAAGATTAATATCAGAACAAGAACAGGCAGGGTGGATGGGGAAACTAACTGCAGAGACAGAGAGAGACCACAGTATTCTATGAAACAATTAAATAGAAAAATAAAAAAACTACAGAGAGACACAGACCATAATTTTCAATGAAACAATTAAATAGATAGAAAAATAAAATGCAGTGCAATCTTTAACACTGCAAGTTTGTACTTAACTCATCTAGTAATGCAGTTGATTATAGGTATGTAGCAGAAGCCAAACAACTCAGATATTGAGCAGTAATAAATTCAAAGATATGTGACTAACACTTATAAATACAGAGAAACCCTCTAGGCTAAGAGTTTAACACTGAATATTAAAGAAGTGTAACACAATAGCCCCCACTTACTGCAGAGACAGAGAGACCACAGTATTCTATGAAACAATTAAACAGAAAAATAAATAACTACAGAGATACACAGACCATAAATTTCAATGAAACAATTAAATAGACAGAAAAACAAAATGCAGCACAATCTTTAACACTGCAAGTTTGTACTTAACTCAGCTAGTAATGCAGTTGATTGAAGGTATGTAGCACAAGCCAAACAACTCAGATATTGAGCAATAATAAATTCAAAGATATGTGACTAACACTTATAAATACAGAAAAACCCTCTAGGCTAAGAGTTTAACACTGAATATCAGTGAAGTAAAACACAATAGCTCACACTTACTGCAGAAACAGAGAGAGACCACAGAATTATATGAAGCAATTAAATAGAAAAAATAAATCACTACAGAGAGACACAAACCACAAATTTCAATGAAACAGTTAAATAGACAGAAAAATAAAATGCAGTACAATCTTTAAAATTGCAAGTTTGCACTTAACTCAGCTAGTAATGCAGTTGATTGTAGGTATGTAGCAGAAGTCAAACAACTCAGATACTGATCAGTAATAAATTCAAATATATGTGATTAATACTTATAAATACAGAGAAACCCACTAGGCTAAGAGTTTAACACTGAATATTAATGAAGTGAAACACAACAGCCCCCACTTACTGCAGAGATAGAGACCACAGTATTCTATGAAACAATTAAATAGAAAAATAAATAACTACAGAGATACACAGGCCATAAATTTCAATGAAACAATTAAATAGGCAGAAAAATAAAATGCAGTACAATCTTTAGCATTGCAAGTTTGTACTTAACTCAGCTAGTGAATCAGTTAATTGAAGGTATGTAGCAGAAGCCAAACAACTCAGATATTGAGCAGTAATAAATTCAAAGATATGTGACTAACACTTATAAACAGAGAGAACCCCTCTAGACTAAGAGTTTAACATTGAATAGCAATGATGTGAAACACAATAGCCCCCACTTATTGCAGAGACAGAGAGAGACCACAGTATTCTATGAAACAATTAAATAGAAAAATAAATAACTGCAGAGAGACACAAACCACAGTATTCAATGAAACAATGAAATAGACAGAAAAATAAAATGCAGTACAATCTTTAACACTGCAAGTTTGTACTTAACTCAGCTAGTAATGCAGTTGATTGTAGGCATTTAGCAGAAGCCAAACAACTCAGATATTGAGCTGTAATAAATTCAAAGATATGTGACTAACACTTATAAATACAGGGAAACCCCCTAGTCTAAGAGTTTAGCACTGAATATCAATGAAGTGAAACACAATAGTCCCTACTTACTGCAGAGACAGAGAGAGACCAAAGTATTCTATGAAACAATTAAAGAGAAAAATAAATAAGCACAGAGAGACACAGATCACCATATTCAATGAAACAATTAAACAGAAAAATAAAATGCAGTACAATCTTTAACACTGCAAGTCTGTACTTAACTCAGCTAGTAATTCAGTTGATTGTAGGTATGTAGCAGAACCAAACAATTCAGATATTGAGCAGTAATAAATTCAAAGATATGTGACTAACACTTCTAAATACAGAGAGCCCTCTAGGCTAAGAGTTTAACACTGAATATCAATGAAGTGAAACACAATAGCCCCCACTTACTGCAGAAGCAGAGAAAGACCACAGTATTCTTTGAAGTAATAAAATAGAAAAATGAATAACTACTGAGCGACACAGACCACAATATTCAATGAAACAATGAAATAGACAGAAAAATAAAATGCAGTACAATCTTTAACACTGCAAGTTTTCACTTCACTCAGCTAAGAATGAAGTTGATTGTAGCATGACATGGACACATTTTGATGACACGTAATAAAATAAAACCAAAAACATTAAAAAAAATAAATCAAAATGAAAAAAATAAAATAAAAAATAAAGATAAGGGTTGGGGTGAGAGGAAAAAAAGAGTTAAGATTAGTACTTGTACATGACATACAATGCATTAATACAACAATTTGACTCTATTTTCTTAACCTTTAGTCTACCAAGCCCTAATAGATATCTTTTACTTTTAAGACTACTATTTCCTAACAGATGCACACTGTACTACAGATTGCAGCAATTATGTCTTTACATGTGCATATCTTGCACATATGCATTTTCTAGTTATACAGATTACTACAGCAGGGCATGTGTGGCACTGGTATAAAGCTTTTACTTTAAAATTGAAAGCTACACATAATTGAAGAACTAACAGTATTGTATATTTGGAATGTGTGGTATTTAAACCCACAACCTCTGACTAAAGTCTAATATTTGTACTATTGGTTTGTGCGTCAGACTAATGCATGCATACTTGCTTTTACATTTGAAATATGCATACACAATTTGTTACAACTCTATACAATACCAAAAAAGCTATCTTTAACTTGTAATGCTACAATAACACAACTCTTCTGCTGCATGCATACCACATGTCTCCCTCATTCTTACCAATCTATCACAATGGGTCCTAACAGTGACCTCCCTTTGTATGGCAACTGTGGAAAACAAAAAGAACAGAATACCATTACGAATACAGTCTTGCATATATTCAGCTTTTAATTCTTACAAGTACTCTGTGTAGTTGATACTTAGGTGTGGGATGTCCACAGTCCTAAATTCCCCGACCCAACAGTAGAAGGCATCCCTCTCCTGAGGTCTGTTCAGTGCAGGGGGTACTGTTGGCACTGGTTACAGCCTGTGCCAAATTATCACAAGCCTCTGACTTATACTGGGACCCAGAATAGTCCTCCTTGCAGTAGCCTGGCACCGTGTTGTTTCACTAGGAGTCCAACAAAAATCTTAGACTTCTGGACACCCCATCTCTGCCCTCTAAATCTCACACCCTCTCCACAAATGCCTGCTATGTCTCCAAAGATCAAGATCAGTGGAGAATGATTTCCCACCAAGTCCAGTTATTGCATTTTCTGGAAGTGGGCACACTGTTTGAAAATGTTGCACACTGCTTACCATCTCTCAGACATGGTCCTTGGCAGTGTGCATGCTTGAACCCTGCTTTTGTGGGATGGTAAGTGGTGCTCAACAGTAGCTAGCAGTGAAAAATTACACAGGCAGTTGTGTATGTGTGTTAGACAAATCTGTAGGCCATGCCAGTCCAGATAGCAGAGATATACTTACACGAACATAGTACACAGTATACCCACAGTCATACATTCGATAGCAGAAATATACTTACACGAACATAGTACACAGTATACCCACAGTCATACATTTGATCCTCTTCATCTTATTCTTTCAGCTCCTTCCATTAGCGGTCACCACAGTGGATCATCTGTTTACATTGTTTCCTGTCCTCTGCAACTTGCTGTGTCACATCAACCACCCGCATGTCTTCTCATCCATAAACCATATCTTAGGTTGTCCTTTTTTCCTCTTATCTGGCAGCTCCATCCTTAGCATCCTTCTCCCAATATACTCAGTATCACTCCTCAGCACATGTCCAAATCAACACAATCTTGCCTCTAATAATGTGATAATACAAAATGGGAACTGGGACAAAAATAAAAGTGTATATAATATGCTGCGTTTCAACTCCAGACCATGTCTATGTTAGTCTTACACTTACACCTGTTGCCACAAGATGGTTGAGAATACACTTATCTATGTTACAGTTCACTGCTGTCAAGGTCCTTTCTGTTTCCTGGGAGGTCCAGTTGTCCAGTTGAACTTTGTGCAAATCAGATAAATACAGCCAAACCTACTATTCATTTTTCTACATTTCCCCCAAACCCTGGCTAAAATAAACAAAAGAGCGAGAGAAAAGGATTCAAACCCAGTACCATCTGGTCCCAAAAGGAATGTATCAATGCATTAACACATGCTGCCACAGAGTCAATTAGCAGGTGTGCTTCATAGACTCAATACTAACTGTCAGACTTTAGCAATGTGGCTTGCATTTGCACACTGCTTACCTACGTGCAAACATACATATCTTGCATGCGTATACACTTTGCTAACCATTGTGCAAAATTGCTGCTTGCTGTGCTAAGGAAAACTACATATTATTAAGTAGTACTGCTGTTTATTGTCCATTTCTTATGTATGACATGACATAACATGTGGAAACATTAAGAAATGAAGGCTCTGTCTCACACTATGTCACATATTTACAATAAAAGCCATATGTTGCCCCCACCCCAACCCCCAGCATGGCAACCCTGGTGTCTCAGAAATTTTTACACACATATATCACCTACACTACAGAAAATAATATCAAAATTTGTGTTATATGTAGTGCACATCAATGTGGTAACATGCAGAGCTAAAACTATTGAACCATAAGCCTAACAAGGCTTATCTTCAAGGCAAGGGAAGGGATCAGCATGGACCTTATTCACATGGACATAGGTGTTTTTCAACACTTGAGTTAACCCATGTTGTGTTTGTCAAGGATAGTTCTTCCCCATTGACCATCGTGGACTTCCTTGATACTGATCCCAAAGACCTGAATGACAGATAAGAGAGTGTACTGCCTATTTTTAGTTGTCCAAGGCTCTTTTAGTGAAAATGTCCCATCTGGGAATTAATCCATAGAGTACTAGCTGGATAGCTAACTGGCTCACCAACACAACACAAACTCTCAGAGTTGGGACTGCACCACCCCACTAGCCACTTACTAATAGAATACACCAAGGATCTGTGGTGGGCCCTCAACTGTATGGTAACTACTTCCCTGAAGCACAGACAAAGGTAGAAGGCCTGTTATTTACCACATTTTCAGATGATTGTTAAGTAAATGCACCCATTTAGATTCCCCCAGTGATAGTAACACATTACAGAAGGGGCTGATAGAGACAAATGATTGGTACCAAACTCCCAGACTGAACCTTACAGCAAACAATGCCTCACTGTCTCCTTTGGTAATTGAGTACCCCTGGTAATTATGATATACACAGTGTCCCTCTCAGCTCAAAGTGTTGTGAGACTTTTGAACACATGTTCATAGCAATCTACACTTTCATCTCTATGTGTCCATAGTGCTGAGGCACACATTCTGCATTGTGTACCTCATACATATGGATATAACATCAAAGACCAGGGAGGTCATAGCTCTGTTGTACTCCACCCTTGTCAGGCCTCTAATTGAATACAAGGCTCCCTTCTGTCTGTACCTCAGCAGACACCTACAGCAATTGAAAAAAAATAGAGGCTTATGAGTGGGATAATGCAGTTCCTCCAAACATCAGATACATGGAAAGACTAAATGACCTGTCACTGTACTCAGTATCCTGCAAGCTGGTGAGAGGTGACCTATGCCTGACTTGAAGAAAAGTCTCAGAACCTGCCCTACTGGAAATGCTGGACATCTGCAAACCAAATGGAACAAGAATAGCTTGCCACAGGATTCTCAACCTAGCCTGTGACATAAACAGGACATGCTGAGGAGACAGTCATATCCCCTAGCAACTCACTCTCCTCTGTAATAGGCTCTTAATGCATGTGAATCAGTGGTCCTCAATGACACCGTTCAAGCACAATCTTCACAACTGGTTGGGTGAATGAAAAGTCACTTCTCGGGTGGCACCTATGTCTCTCATAGACAGGCCCAGTTGTGCTGTTCACAAAATTGTTCTGCTAACAATGACCATCTAAATATGCTTAATAACAGTGCTTGTGATTTTACACAGCTAAGCTTCTATTGCCTCATGTATAGTGATAACCATGTACTCGTAAAACATACAAATACAACATGGGAGAGATGCAAATATACAATGAATCTAGAATAAATGCTTTCTCTCTCAGGTAACAGCAGACCAGATATCAACCAGGTTGTCAGAACACATACTTCACCTCCTCAACAAATCACGTGTACAGTACATAAACTCACATACCCAGAGGTACTCATTAGAAGCATACCAAAAGAGCAGAGACCTCACAAATGCAAACCTTATGCACACATTACAGTCCCAACGGAACCCACTACACATAAAATCAAACTTATCAGTATCTCACCCATTGAGCCCTTAAGGCAAAACACCTCAAAACAAAGTCTTGGTGATAGGTGAATCCATACTGAGACACATGGATGTACGCCCTCACCAGATTGTAAAATTAGAAAGTCACTATCAGCTCCCTGTCAGATGCCAAGATCTGCAAAGTCACGCACACACTCAAGTCTCAAAAAAAAAAGCAAGCATAGTTACACCTCTGCTGTACTCTGTGTTGGAGTAAATGACTTGAGACATACCTCCCTGGGCTATATGAAGAGAGGTATGACTGAGCTCTCAGATTAAGTGGCCCAAATAGGTATGTCCATAGCCCTAAGCAGCATTCTCCCTTCACCCAGGATGATGTCTCAATACAAACAAAAGAATTATAAACTTCAACAATTGACTTAGCTACTGGTGTCAGTCCAGGGGGATCAAGTATTTGTTATCCTGGGATGATACAGTCGACAGACCATGCTTTGTTAGGGATAGTCTTCCTCTGTCACCTCTTGCCTTTCAATTATTGGCAGGGTGCTTGCCTCTCACATAGTGCCTTTTTTAGGCAATATCATAAGAACAAAATTCCTGACATAAAAATATCTTCAAAAGACAAACCTCAGGATTCAATAAAATCTGTGAAGGCTCTGTGAAGAGCCTACACTGTATGTACCATTGTACACAGCCATGGTTCCTCCACAGTAGCGCACCACACATATTAATTACGGTGCACTGCTGAGGGAGGGCACAATAACACTATAGAGGCTATGCCATTCTTGTGGACTGTCCAGAAAACTTTTGTACAGTAGAAATGCACAGCACAATATCTTTTGGCCCATTAAACTGGACCAAAAGGTGATCAACAGATATTACTTCCTGAATTTGCAGTTTTTATTTTTATTTCTTTTTTTACATTTATGTGCTTGTTTGCGCAGTGAAGCACATTGTGCAGCTATACTTAGCATTGCTCACATATACAGTAGATGTGTTAAACATCTAAAAATAGAAAATGACTGTATTTTTTCTATGTGCTTGTTTGCATGATGCAACGCTTAGCTGTGCTGATATATACAGCAGACATCAACTAGACATCAAAAATAATAACTAGATGTATTCAACTGATACACTTATGGGGTGCTTAGCAATGTGCAAACCCATGCAGCAAAGCTATGCTACTCTTATGGCACCTTTGTAGTATATGTGAAGATATACAAGTTCACTATCCCAGTAGCTAGATAGGTTGAGTCATGACCTCTCATGTAGTAGGTCTCAGGTACAAGTACTGAGCAGTCGTACCTTTTACAATTATTGCTGTGAAAATGTGTCAGGTGACTGAAACATTGGTTTAGTTTAAAATTTAAAAAAGTTACATTTAGAAAAGCTGCACGATGCTAAGCAGCACTTAAACATGGTCAACAGTCTATTCCCATGTGTGCATCGCTAAGCTGCACTTACATATGGCTTGTGCAAGTTTGTGTGATGCTAAGCAAAGCAGGGCTTTTCTGAAAGTTACAGCATCATGTGTAAGGAAGGAAATGCAGCCTATTTAAAGGCCAATAGGCAGGAATTTCACATTATCATTGGAGTTCTAACTTGGCTCTGAATATGCCTGGTACTGCTGGAGAAATGCACTTTAGTGGCAAGAAGTGGGGAGTGCAGGAGTCCAGACTGTTTTTTGGACTCCTGGTTAAGAATTATGAACCCTGGTTGCTGCAGGGTGATTACCAGAGCTCAGAGTGTAAGTCTGAGGCCTGGAATCAGTTGGCTAGGGAATTTAGCAGTGCAACTGGAATCCCCCACACTGGTGAGCAGTGTCATCACTATGATGACCTGAGGTGTAGAAAGAAGGGAACCTTGGACACCTGTATCCAAGAGGTTAGGCCTGGGCAGACCCCACAGATATGTAAGCATGTTTGCAAGTAATTTGGAAATATACAAGCTGAATCTGTGCAAAACTGGTATGCATAAGTATTTGTTTCTCTTCCCACAGCTGCAGAAGAGAGGGCTTACAATGTCCAATCCCATGCAGGACACCTGACCAGGATGAGGCCATTGTGTGGTAAGTAGGAAAACATCAAAGTAATGACTTAATGCATAATGTAGTTATACAATAAATTACTTACAGACTTTGTAGTCTTAACAGTCAGGTATGACATACCTGGGGCATCCTACATCTTTATTAATGTGTCACTGCCTACTGAAATGGTAAAGCAAGTTAAAAGAGGTAAGCATGCAGTAATACATAGTATAGCTTCCAAAAATCAATTAATGTTGGGGTCTACCCAGATTAAGAGTCACTGTTCTGGTCTTGTCATTGTCTGAAATATACTGTAGGTTGCACTCAATAAATGAGCAGGGTATATTGGTTAGTTAACAGATGTCCTACACAGCTATCCATGGTCTACATACCAGAGTTGAAGCAACATTAGTCAATACAATTTAAAGGTTGATGGTGCTTTGATAACTAATGTTTTCACATAAAGTGTTCACTATTCCTGTATTCACTACATGTGTGTTCTAATCTGACACCAGTCAAGCATTACATGTCACTCCAGAAAGAATGCAGCAAAAAATGTCAGAAATAAATGTGCAATACCTAGAGGAAAGCTCTAGCCTGTGTTCTGCTCTTTTTGTCTGAAATAATGCTGAATATTCCACTCAGTCACTGAACATGATATATGGGAAATTTAACTGATGTCCTGGAAAGCTATACATGTCTCTAAATGTCAGATTTTTAGAAACATTATCAATAACGTTTATAACGAGATTGTGCTTTGATAACTAATCTTTTAAAATAAGTGTTCATTATTCTTGAATTTGCTGTATGTGTGTTCTAATTCGACACCAGTCAACTGTTACATATTCCCTAATAAATCAAGCAGCAACAAATTTCACAAATGAATGTAATGCAATACCCAGATTAAGTGTCAAGCTTCAGTTCTGATAATTTTCCTTGAAATATACTGTAGATAACACTCAGTGAATGAACGGGGTGTACGGTTAGGCTAAAAAACATCCTACATAGCCATACATGTGTGTAACTGCCAGATTTCATATGATAGTAAGAATTACAGTGTAAAAGGTGATAAGTAATGTTTTCAGACAAAGTGTTCATTATTCATGTGGTCACTGCATTTGGTTTCCAATATGATAACACACACAGCTATGCATGTGTGTAAATGCACAATTTTACACAAAATGTTGCAATAAAAGTCTTGAGATGGTGTTTTGAGAATTCATTATATTCAAATAAAGTGCATATTATTCCTGTAGTCACTGCTTGTGGGTTCTCTAATCTCATGGCAGCCAATTGACAAATTTCCAGCTGTCTAGTGTAGTTAGTGTACACAATCATACCTCTCAACTCTTATGATTGAGAACTCTGTATGTGCCACATCATCTATACAATATTTGTATTATATTGTATAAAAGGGCATCTGTTTTTTTTAACCATTACTAAATTCTGACCAACATTTGGATCATAATGTTGTGAGCGACTCTTTGCTTCAAACTAGCCCTTTTAATAATAACTTGACTGAAGCTAACCTAGATTCTCCTAACCTCCAAAATAAAAGCTCATATCATATAAGCTTTTTACATACTTATTCTCTTGATTTTAATTCTATCAAGAAAATTTTATTTAAAAATTGGACTTTGATTAATAGCAATGAACAACTTTTGGAAGTCTTAGGGGACAAACCTAAGATAACTTATAGGAGAGAGTTGAATTTGAAAAACATATTAGAAAAAAAGCATGACATTTGTTCGACACATTCAAAAATTAAAGGCATGTTTAAATGTGGCTGTTGTTCACAATGTAAGCATATATTGGTCAGTAATGCTTGTAATATCAATGACAAGAAATACTTCCTTAAATCTAGATTCAACTGTGACACCAAAATAGTGACATATGCAGCATTATGTCAGTCTTGCAACGCGTTTTACATTGGTAAGACAGAAAGGAAGTTTAGACAACGAGTTTATGAGCATTGTTATGCTATTAACAAGGGATATTCTAATAATGCTGTTGCAAAACATATTGCCCAAAATCCTGCTCATTCGTTCAAGTTCATTATTTTGCAACAGAGACCCTTAGACATTAGAGGAGGTCCCTGGCAGTTAAAGCTTGAATTAGATGAGTTGAAATGGCAGATTACCACAAATGCCCATTCATTCCCAGGTTTAAACGAAACCTTGTCCATTAAATGTGTTTTAAAATTATTATCATTGAATAGATAAAATAGACATCTAAGACTGTATTTCTATTATACATATTTTATATGGTTTTTATTACATAGCGATTGATAATATAGGTGGATTACAGCATTTCTCATCATTCTGACAATGACATAATTTACCATTTTAGTAATTTTGTTAACTTTAAAAATAGTATTATTTTTTGTAAAATATTAGCTTGTAAGCTGGCATTTAATAATTGTTACATTTTATATATATATCTGTACATTTATAGTAACGAGATACATACATTTATTTATTTTTTTCTTTTTATACATCACTAACTATGTTTTTTTGAGCGGTAGATTAATTATGCATTTTAATGTTTAAATTAATGTTGTATTATTTATGTATGTTGGTATTGCTTCTTTAAGAATCAATTGAGTTTTAATTAAGTCAACTATTTAAATTTTAATTGACTTGAGTGTACTGTTTTGTCTGATGAAGGCTTGGTAGTGACCGAGCCGAATGCGTTTACATTAAACAGTCTTTTTGATTAACTGCAGCCTGCTCTTATTGTTTCTAGTTACATTTGTTCATGTTTCACTGCTTGTGGGTTCTCCAATCTCATGGCAGCCAATTGACAAATTTCCAGCTGTCTAGTGTAGTTAGTGTACACAATCATACCTCTCAACTCTCATGATTGAGAACTCTGTATGTGCTACATCATCTATACAATATTTGCAGTCACTGAAATCACAACTGAAATCTTAGAAATGTAAAAGTATGTAGTAGTAGTTTGTGTAGTAATATTACCTGCAAAGTTACAAATGGTTTCTTTTTTCTCTCTCTCCCCACCCCTTCTCTTCTTCAATTTATTAATTTATAGCATCTATATCATATTATTGCACGATGAAAAGAGTGAACACTCTTTCATCAAACTGATAATATCTAAATAACAAAAAAGTGAACACACAGAACAGTGATTTTTTTCCTAGGGAAAAAAATGTGCTGCTCCGCAAAAAAAAAAAAAAAAAAAATGTTTAAACACAAAAATGAAGTGGGCCCACCCCCCTACTTAAATATACCAAATCCAAGATTGCACCATAGTGGAAGAAATGGCAAGTCCCAAAGACGGCCCACCAATTTTTTTTCCCTGGGAAAAAAAATCTATTTTCCGTGACTTCGTTTTTTCTCCATTTGACAGTATCAGATCGATGAAAGAACATTCGCTCTTTTCATCATCTGATAATGTGATATAGACTCAATTTATATGTATTATTATGATTAGATATTAATATATTATTTGGAATTACTTATGATGTTGGCCTTATGTATAATTTCATATTGCTTTGCTGTTAATATACTTTCATTTACGTTATTTATTGTTATGTTCCTCATTATATTCCTTTATATTTCTTTTGATTAATCATATTTATCTTCTATTATGTTAATACTAACATTTGTTTGGTTATGTTTATTTTTACCTTATGCTTATATTTAATTTACTACAGTTCCAGGTGATCCACCTACCTTGGCTCCCCCAGCCCTGACACCGGGGCCCAGCACATCCGGACCTCTGCCTTGTGGTACCCTCTCTGCTGCCTCTGCACTACTTGGGCCATAAGGTAGCTCTGCCTCACAGGATGGGGTTGGTCCCTCCTCTGAGAGTGGAAGTGGAGGGGATGATTATGTCAGTCAATGATGGACATAATGCTTCAATAAAAATATTCTTCTGCAATGCAAGTAGGCTTTGCAATAAAGCACATGGATTAGTTAATATATTAAATGTTGAAAGATTTTCTTGTTTTAGTACTTGCAGTATGAGACAGTTGTGAAGAAGCCTTCTCAAGTTACACAAAGTATGAATGCCTGAGAGAAGCTAGAAATGGTGGAAGTGTTCTCCTTCTTGTTCGTAATACTGTGGCCTCTGACTTAATTTTAAAGGACATTACAAATGAGACATTGATTGCAGATAGGACAGGTAAGGGAGATATCAGGTTTATAGTCTCCCACAGAAAACCATCAGTGGGCAAGATATCGCACAAGCACTATGTGCAGTGTTTAAGTAACATTTGGACTGCAATGAAATAATTCTAATTGGAGATCAGAATTACTCAAAAATAGACTGGGCTAGTTATACTAGTACCTTAGTTTCTGAATATGAATTTTTTGATATCATTTTAGTTCATAGTTCATAGTTTGTCACAGTTAATAAGAACACCAACACAGAAGAGCACAGAAGAGCATCATTTTGGACATACTTGTCACTGAACAAGTTAATAACATTGAAATGTCTTTGCCTCTTTGAACATCAAATCATAACTCATTTATTTTTGAGGATAAGTATACAGGGATTAGGTCACCTATGTCTTGTAAAAGGTATGATTTCATTCTACTGATTTATGATAAGATTATTGATAATCTGTCCAAGTATGATCAGACCATTTATGATGACCTTGCAGGTATGCAGGAATATTCACAATTTGAAAATATTATTATTATTATTATTATTATTATTATTATTATTATTATTATTATTATTATTATTATCATTATTATTATTACATGTTTAGATAAGATAGAGATACCTTAGAATGAGCTAAGACAAATTTATCTGTTTGGTGAAACAACTGCTTAGTTAAACAATGTAGAAGGGAAAAGTGATATCCAGAACATTTAAAAAGTATCTGGCAAGACACAATAAAAGTCTTCCCAATAAAATGTACAAACAAATTAAAATGAGTTTAAAAGAGGAGAATATTAATTATGCAGGATGTATGGCTGGGGCTATTAATAACAAAGAAATTAGTTATATTAATATACTGACTAACACTTATAATCTTATATCAATTATAGTTCACAAAAAAAAAACTTAATATCTGAGATCTGAGCCACAGGTAATCGAAGATGTATTCAATCAATACTTTAATGGTATGATGAATTCTTCTACTATATAGAAATGGGATAGTAACTTTTTTAATTCCAGTGACAAGGATATGCCCAACTCTCTGACTATGACAGACCAAGCTTTAAGTAAACTACTTCAAAAAAACTCGCTGAACTGCCAAGTTTCTTAAGCATTAAGCACGAAGCAAATTTATTAGAATAAAGTGCTTTTCATCCAACAGTATCATTGGACTTCTTCAGAAAGACGAAAAACATTTAAAAATATTCAAACCACATTTAAATAACCTTCCCTAGGTCACATGGTTAAACAATGAAAGATTTTTAAAGCCATAAATACTTAAAATGTTTAAACTATTAAAATCTTAAAAACACTCATACTATCATAGCAGCAACCAGTTATTAATGTTCCTATATATCAATGCCTTGCAATCCCCACCATCTCAAGCATGGTTAAACCAACAGGTACCTAATTCAGAGCATAGTGGGAACATATCACAAGGAGCCACTGTTCCATTACCATCAATATTGGCACCAGAACAAGGGGGATTCATGAATGATTATTCAGATGACGATTTTGATGGGGACAATGTAAGAAGGAGTGAACATATAAGAGATCGTAGTATTGATAATAATGAAACAAGAAATAAAAATATCCAACAGTCAGCAGCCTCAAATACTAAACAGGGTTTATAAGGGCCAAACAATGGAAACATTGGAACAAAAGGAAAAACAACAACAGGAGGTGACATCAAAGACCCAACATAGGGATGTACCTAAAGAAATAAAAAAAAAAAAGGGAGATTTTACTGTTTATAACTTTTCGTCTTTCCAAGTTTCCGAACAATTTGTGGAAATTCTGTCTAAAGGCTTGACATTTGTTCCTGCACGGAAAATGGATTTAGCACAAACTATTTGTGACCTTAAGCTGTTTGTGAGAAAATTAAATTTAAAACAACTTTTAGAGCCCCAAACTATTGGGAGTAATCAACTTAGAGTTTTGAGTTGCTTCAACCCACCATTGCATAATTTGTTGTATGTGTTTGAAAAAGTTTGTGAACTAGATTTGAGGAAAGTAAAAGAAATGGAATCTAGATACATGTATAATATGAGCAAGGATGAAAGAGAAGTCTGTGAACTCCTTTTGGCAGCTAAAGTACGTGTGATGAACCCAGATAAAGGAGGGGGCCTTGTTTTCATGGATATACAAGACCATGAAGGCAAGATAAAAGAAATATTGAATACCGATACTTATGACTTAGCTTCGCTTAACGAATATAATAGGTCAAATCAGCTTATTAAGAGTGTATTAAATGATTTATTCATAGAAGCAAGAATAGACTTGCATACATACAATTATTTGCAGATTTTATCACCAAAAGTACCCTGTATGTTTGGAGTACCCAAGATCCATAAAAGTTTGAGTGACCCCCCATTAAGAGCAATAGTGGATGTGAGAAGATCGTCCACTTATGGTTGTGCAAAATATGTTGACTCCATAATGAAAAAATACGTGTCAGTACAAGAAAAGATTTCAAAAGACTCTTGGACATTTTTAGACAAATTTAATAAATTAGAATACAAACAAGAATATAATTTTCTTACAGTGGATGTGAAGGAACTGTATACTAGCATACCCCATCAACAAGGGATATAATGGGCAACTATAAGAATGAGGCAGAAGGGTGCAACAGAGGAAGAAATCTCCTTAGTACAGGAGTTATTAGACATAATTTTAACATATAATTATATTTTGTCAGATAACCAATATTATCTTCAAAAGAAAGGGGTAGCGATGGGCTCCCCATGCGGCTCTAGTTACGCTAATTTAGTAATGTCCTTTTAGGAACATACATATGTATTAGATAATGATCATTTTAAAAAAATAATTAAGTTTTACACAAGATTTTTAGATAACATATTTATGGTGATTCAAGGTGATGAAGAAACGGCTCTAAATTTGGTAGAAGCACTAAATAATACATCTGATTTTTTACAATTGACACACCCTTTTCACACTAAATCTATATCTTATTTAGATGTAGAACTTATTAAAAATGAACAACAAAAAGGGTATGAAGCTAAAATATTCAGGAATCCTACTTATGCTAATAAATTTTTGCACTATTCAAGTGCACATCCATTCCATCAAGAACGGTCTGTAGTGAAAGGCCAGTTGGTCCGAGCAGCACGGATGAGCACTACAGAAGAAAGTTTTCAGAGGAATGTATAAATTTAAAACATATGTTTTTAAGAAGGGAATACCATTTAGAATTAATAGAAGAACTAATACATGAAGTTACATACAAAAGGACTAATGGTTTATATAAACCATTACTAATGAATATATAGATATATATCAATCTTAGGGAGCAAGAGACTAGCATAAATCAAACAGATTCTCCACAACAACTACAGCTACCCGAGTTTAATTTGGCATGTATTTTGACTTTTTCTTTAGACTTCAATAAGATCAAAGACAAAATAGTAAAATATTGGAGTCTATTGAAAGTTGATACCATCCTGGTTTCAAAAGTAGGAATGTCACCCAAAATAGTTTGGAGAAAAGGATTGAGTTTCAAAAATGTATTACAGAAACAAATATACTCAAAAATAAGGAATTTGGGGATGATGCAGTGTGGGAATTGCCCATTCTGCTATGGAATGGAATTGGGAATCACAACTGACATAAATGGTTTTAGATTACACAGTAAGAATAGATTTAATTGTAACTCTAAAGGAGTGGTGTATGTGGCTAAATGCCAAGCCTGCCCCTCTTTCTATATAGGTAAGACAGATAGGAGACTGAGGGACGGGGTGTACGAACACCTTAGAAGCATAACCCAACATAAGGAGGAAAATGCTCTAGCGAGGCATGTATCAGCATACCCTGATCACAAGTTTAAATTCAAAGTGATAGATCAGGTTAACCAAGATATGAGGGGGGGGGGTGGTCCATTCGATTTCTTGTTAGAAAAAATGGATCTAATGTGGCAAATTAGGCTGAATGCCTATATGGATCCAGACTTAAATGAAAAATGTTCGATTATGTGCTTATTGAAACTTAAAAGTTTAGACAGATGAAGTATATTAATTAATATAGTATTTAAAATCAGTATGCAAATATGAGTAAATAACATTTTAGTTTATATCAAGCGATAGTCGAATAGGTGATTTATTCATTTTTATTCATTTAATTTTACGCAACTAATATGGTTGCAAGGCATTGATATATAGGAACATTAATAACTGGTTGCTGCTATGATAGTATGAGTGTTTTTAAGATTTTAACAGTTTAAACATTTTAAGTATTTATGGCTTTAAAAATCTTTCATTGTTTAACCATGTGACTTAGGGAAGATTATTTAAATGTGGTTTGAATATTTTTAAATGTTTTTCGTCTTTCTGAAGAAGTCCAACGATACTGTTGGACAAAAAGCACTTTATTCTAATAAATTTGCTTCATGCTTAGTGCTTAAGAGACTTGGCAGTTCAGCGTTTTTTTTTTTTTAAGTAGTTGGTGTTTCGATATTTGTGGTTTAAGCTTTAAATAAAGTCAGAACCAATATGCCAATGGGACCTGGTAAAATTCCAGGACTTTTAAAAGTATATTTAATTGAAACATTGACTACTGTATTGCGTAAAAGTTTTTATGGATTATTATTGCAAGGTACAGTTTCTGAATCTTGGAAAATATCTTCTGTGACTCCTATTCTAAAGAAAGGAGATTAAGCTGATTGTTACAAACTACAGACTCATTGGTTTAACCTCCTTGTTAGGTAAGAGCTTTTAATGGTATATTGTTCAACTTTTCTAAGACCCTGTAAACAGTAAAACTAAAGCTGATCTAGGTTAACACAGTTTGCCCCCTGATAAATCAACACTAATGAACCTGACAAAATTCTGTAACCAGTTTGCAGCAGCTGTTGATGAGGGCTCATCTGTTGGGGCTGTGCTTGTGAATCTTGTCAAGGCATTTGATACTCTTTCTTATATTTCAATATATAATGCCTTGGATACAACTGTTATGTGTTGGACTGGATTATGAACAGGCTAACTGCATTAACATAAGGAGTTATTGTTATGGGAAACAGTCTGAGTATTTTCCTGTAGGGTGTGTGGCATAGGTCCGGTGTGTGTTTTCGGTCCATTTTTTGTTTAATTTGGTACTTTCTACTAGTCCCATGAACAATGTTTTCTGGTCCACAAAATGCTGATGATTGCAAAATTGGCTTCATGGCATTATCAAATGAACCTCTCAAGGACATAAATAAGATTATAAATAATTTAATGACATGGCTAAATAAAAATAATATCTGTTTATTAACCAGGTAGGGCCACTGGACACACAAACATTTTTCAGAGATAACCTAAATCCAATATCTAGTTAAGCAACTTGTTCAAGATTACAAACTAGGCAAATGAGTGCCGAGGGAATAAGACCATGCACCAGAGGAACTACAACTTGCAACATTAACTTTTGTGCCAACTGCCAGACATCATGATATAATTATAGACTTATACTTCATATTAGCAAGTGTCATGTCTTTATTTTGGAATGACTATTATAAAAAATTGTGCTAAAGGAATGTATGTTATCAATTGTTCATATATCCTTAGGTTCATAGGTGTGTACTAGGCTAATGACCACTAGGGCTTTTTATGCCCAGCCATGCATCCCAAATCTGTGACAAATACTTGTACCCTTAATAAGTGTAGCAAGGGCTTGGGAGATGAAACATTTACAATCAGGGTCTGTGAAATGAACCATTTACAGGTTGGCTGTGTTCATTAGAGACATAGGTGCCAAACCAGAGTTGAATTTCCTGTTCCCTATCCAATTGTCCAAGTTACACTTGAAATGGATTAGAGAGGAACTCTGCTTAGAATGGCTAGAGAGTCTGTTCCAGAGAAGGGGTAGCTTCTGGGAAACATACTTGTTTCTCCAGCAAGTCCTATTATATCACAGGAAGGGTTTAAGTCTATAGAGCAAATAATTCTGGATGCTGTTTGTTTTGCAGATATGAAGGAGGACCATCAGGGTGGGGGTCTAACAATGCCTTGTATGCCAGGCATAGATCTCCCCTCAACAACCTGTAGGAGGCAAAATACAGGGATAGGGCTTTCAGGTGGCCTGCATAAGACATTTATGTACACTCAATATTCTTTTAGTGAGGAGCCACTGTGGACATTACAATTGTTGGACATGGCTGGTTGGGTACATATCAAAGGGGGCATTATACTCAATAATAGGTCTGATGACATGATGCCATACCTTTGTTTATAAGTTGCATGACATAGAATGATGTCCTCACTACTGTAGACATGTGATAGTCAAAGGCATGATTACTGTCTATGTGTGTCCCCATGACTTCCCAAAGGATACTATCAGGCATTTCTTGGAATTTAGTTATAGTCCATGGCTCTGACAGAAGTTATTTGTCAGTGTCAGCCTTTCCTGGAAAACATTAGTGTTGGTGGGGAATTCTATAACTGTTCTTAATTTGCAATTGTCTGTAAATTTGATTAGCCAGAGGCCCTTAATATTGTCCTTGACTTCAGAAAAGTAAATGCCAAAAAGCAATCATCTCAGGACCAGTCCCTGAGGTTTCTTGCTTATAACTGGCCTCTTTGTATGGATGAACTCCCCAGTTCTAATTTCCTGGGTCCTGTCTGCGAGCCAGCTGGCCATCCACCTGGTGACATAAGGATTTAAACCTAACCTCTTGACTTTATCAACAATGCCCAAGTGAGGTATTGTGTCAAATGCATCTGTCAGGTCAAGCAATGTGAACTGTTTTGCCCTCCTTCATTATTCTGATGACCTTCTCAAACAAAGTTCACCAGGTTGACTAGGCATGACCTTCTCTTGATTAAACCAAATTGGGTTGAGTCCAGTGTCTGTAGGTTTACTGTGTCATTAATGATTATTTCCATAATAATTATTTCCATGGATTTGCATATGAGACAAGTGAGACTTATAGGTCTGTTATTTTCTAAGGTCTGTAGATGACACACCTTTGTGCAGAGGAATGACTGTTGCTGTTTACCATTCATGAAGCACAAAGCATGTTTGGAGGGTAGTGTTAAATAACAATTCCAGGGGGCTTGGTAGGTCATGTTTCATGCTATTTAGAAAGTATCCTGGAATATTGTCTTTCCACATTTATGCAGTGTTCTTTGCTTTAGTGAGTGCTGTGAGGACCTGTTCCCCAGTGATAGCACAGGGAGTTAAATGTGATGGTATATCCTGGGGGGGGGGGGGGGGGGTTCGAGGGAAAGGGAGTGGTAAAGTTGAAGCTGTATTTGTCTGTCAGTAGGTTTTTCTATAGCTTCTGGCTAAGTATAGGTGGCTCTATTAACAATGAGCTCTGCACTCAATTATGTTGGTCCCTTTGAAGTTGCAGACATAGATAAAGAATGCCTTGTGGTTGTCCTTAGCCTGGGGGCCAAATTTACCTAACATTTGGCTGTGTTAGACATTATTTTCCTCTGAGTTGTTTGTTTTGTTTGATTTTATTCTGCTGGGTGCTACACCTCCTAATTTTTGCCATGATTTTCTTCCTTCTGTTATACATATTTGTAAATGTGAATAAGGACTTGGGAAGCATAGCTGATAATAAACTTTCTTTTCAAATTCACATATCACCAGGGTTAGAACAATAAGAAAAGTAGGTTTAATGTTCAGATCACTGTCATTGAGAGATGAAAAAACAAACAGATCCTTTTTAAGACTTATATTGCAGTACAACATGATATTCTGTATGTATAACAAGTGTGAAGTACATAGGCTGGAGTCTGTTAAAACATTTTCAACAAACATTTATCATCTGTAAAAGATCTATGTTATAGTAAAAGGTGCATTTATTTGAATTTGCTCACCACGCATTACAGATATTTAAGAGGCAAGGCAATCATGGCTTACAAAGCCTTTAATGATGACTTTTTTATGGTATTGCTAAATCTTGAAAGTCATCATAACATTTTAACTCACAAGCATGAGGACATTATTTCCCAAATTAAGTTTTACAAAAGTTCTTTATGTGATAAATATATTACTCATATTCTACCAAGATTAATCAATTGACTACCACATACTGCCAGAATGGCTACATATTTAACTGAGTTCAAATCTAAGCTGGGCTCATGGATGGGAAACAAAAACACAATGCTTTTGATCCTCATTTTACAGAATTATTTTTCTTTGAAAGGCCCCTGGGCCAATGAACAGTGTTTTATAAACTTATGAAAGTTCTGAAGCCAGGCTAATAGAAGGCTTCAAGAAATTGCAGTAATATATACAGATTGTAGGTTTTGTGTATATACCATAGTAAAATTATGTTAAAGTGGAGCAGAAGAGTGAATACTGAAAAGAAAGAAGGCCTAAGTTATATTATTAAAGGGGTGATATGAACACTTCACTTGAGTTATAAAGTTTGATTTTAGCAGGTAATGAAATTTGGGGTAAGAAGTGGATTCTTTATGTCTTCCATGCATGGCAGAGGTCATCTAAGTATTTGGCTAGATGTCAGAAGTAAGATTATTATGGGTAACTAACTATGAGTTGGAGTGCCATGAATTTATTCCAACTGGTACAGAAAGCAAGTGGAGATATAGTAAGAACTGTTTTGGATTGCTTTGTCCTCATATCTTCCTGGATTATTCTTAATCATTTTTTTTATTTTTATTTTATTTAACAGTTGTTGACTGGGAAAGTCCAACTAGGCTCCACAGAGCCTATTTTCAGTGTAGGTCCGGGGAGAAATGCTCCAGACGCATGTCTTTAGAATGTGGGAGGAAACTGGAGTACCTTGAGGAAACCCATATGAACGCAGGGCGAACATGCAAACTCCACACAGAAGGCACCCCAGCCAAGAATCGAACTGGAGAACCTCTTGCTGTGAGGCGACAACATTAATCGCTACACCACTGTGCTGCCCAGGAGTTTTTAAATGGTTTCTATTTAGGCATGAATGTATTTTCATCAAAAACATGCTGATTGTGGTACCTCTTCAGGGTGCATATTATATCACCAAAATGCAATTCTGGCAAACACCTATACATCAACACCTAATCAGCAAGATGATTAGTTGAATTTAACAAGGGCAAAGATGTCATTAGCCAACAACAGAACTTTGTCCTTATTTCCACTGTACTACGATCTTGGAGTTGGTATATATAGTTAGTGGGGGGTGGGTTCGATTCCACATAGATGTTGGTATGTTGTGCTGTAGGCAAGTATTTCCTTGCCCTCATTACATTCAGCAAATTGCTTCACTGATTAGGTGTAGATATATAGGTGTTCATTGGAATTGCATTTTGGCGACATAATATAGACCCCTTCTTCAGAATGTATAAAGATAACTGGTGGATGACCCAAGGCTCAGCACTGGGATATATCCTCTTCAGCCACTACTTCTTTGATCTCCAGACTATGAATCAGGATCTTAGGTTAAGTAAGGTTGCAGATGTCTTGGCATAATTGTCTAATCTCCTTCTGATACCCATGCATTGCAACCATGGCAAACACTCTTAACAACTGGTTTACAAAAAAGGGCTAAAATTACATGTGAAAAAGTGTAGTATTGTTACATTAGATTAACAAGTCTCACCCTCAATGTACATCATAGCCAATACCCCGTTCCAAAATAATAATGTATTCAGGGATTTTGCAGCCTTGGTAGATCATTTCCAGTCTTTTGACCACCATGTGGCAACATATTATAAAGTATGACTTATTTAGCTTACTTAGCAGTTTTAATTCCCTTCTATAATGATGAAGTAGGCATCTTTTAGGGATGGCCAAAAGCTTGCTTCTCTTTATTACAGCAATTTTTGATGCTGCAGTTTCACTCTATGGGCTAAGTTTTAAAGCTGCCATTATGCTTCCACTAGATTGGAATAGATGCCTGCAGACATCTCTCCAAGAAGGAATAAAATTCAGACCAGCAAGGAGCAGCTGCAGTTGCAAAGTTACCTGATGGTGTCTGCAATGGCAATACATTTACCAATGGGCAGTACTGTGGAAGGATTCTTTTGGTACACCAGAAAATGGGTCAATGTGATGGACGTTCCCATTTGAAAACCTAAGATTTCAGGGATCCATGCTCTCTAAGGGTGTCATCCATGTTGAGCTCTTTGATTTGCAGCCTTAGTTCAGTGGAGAGATATATACATTAGTAGGCTAAGTTCATCTGATAGAGTCTGAAATTCTTAGACTAGGGACAGATTATCAATGTTCACATTTTAAAGAAGGAGAGTATGGTGGGACATTGGTGCCAAGATTACAAAAGCAGGTACACATAATCAAATAGCAGATGCTGTACAGAAAAGTACTGAATGGAAATAAAGCTGACAGTGGCTCATGGTCATGAAATACAAGGTGATTTAAAACAATAAACATTGACAAGTTTGATGCCTGAATACAGTAATGAAAGAAAAGAAAAAAAAGATACAATTCTGAGTAATGAAAAATAAAGAAATGTATTTATTTATTTTATAATGTGGAATTATGCTCAGAGATTATCTTGATCAATGAAACAAAATCTAAAATGGTTTGTTCATTTAAGGGATAGGAAAGGACATGGCAATATCTTACCTCTGCATAAATATACATTTCAATATGCTATTTGTCTTTATTAATGTAGTGCTGCTTTGACAATTGCAATGCATCTGCACACTATCTGACATTTTCTGAGAAAAAATTACACATCTTCAAATATTATCGGCACTTTCAATATTGGTGGTTTCATCTATATTATTTAATTATCATTTATATTGTATTATAGAAGCACTGGAAGTTATTTAAAATGCATTTTCTACCATTCTCACTCAGCTGACTGAAATACGCCTATGAAACTCACATATCAAATTTTAAATTATATTAACTCTGAAGTTTTAGAGTTACGAGTTTTATTTTGACATGAGAAATGGATTATTGTACTTTACTCTTATTTGCATGATTGTCATTTATGACTGTGCTTTTTGAATATGGATGTGATTATGAATAACTCTGGGGGATGATACAGATGAATAACTGACATTAGTTAAGCTAGGGGCATCCATAAATCCATCATAACATAAGACATTAGAGAAATAAGAATGAATCTCATCTCTTTTAGAACAACCAGTGAACCATGCTTGCATATTTTCTTTGTAACAGCTGAACTGCAGTAGCACCATTATGATGTCTTTAAGAAGAATTACTTTAGGAAGCAGACAGATATATCAAAGCAGATCTAAGATTTTTTTTTTCTTAATAACAGCAAGCTTTTATAATATAACTGTTTATGTGCTTCATGTTTTAGAAAAGCCATGCTGTTTTGTGTTACAGCTTAGACAAAGAAGCAAATAGTACCTATACTTTTAATTTAATGGCGATAAAATTACAAACTTTTAAGTACTTAGATTTTTTTTCCTGAGGGGAGTAAGACCTGCTGCCTCATTTCAGTACATTGTGTATAAAATTAAGCTTACATTTACCAGTTAAAGAGACTATTTCATTAGGGCTGCATGGATGACACAATGATTGGTTTTGATCAATATTGTTCCCAAGCTTCAGGCATTGATTCAGGGAGGAATGTCAGTAATCAATAAAACTGCAATAAAAGAGAGCATCTCCTTTGAGTCTTCAGCATTTCAATTGTGTTAGAATTGACCAAAAGTGTTACGTAATACAGTCCTCTTAGAAAACATTTGATCCCTATGTCTGTTATTTTAAATGTGCCATTCAATGAAATCATTAACAGTTTTGAGAGTGTGTGCCAAAAGCTATTAACCCACATTTTTGTCAAAATTAAAATGTATACATTTAAGCATTATTAAAAAAGCTTTTTATAAGTCTTACTTTATTTCCTCTAATTCAATGAAGAACTACAATGGTCTTAAATAAAAATAAAATGTATTTATGTGTACATGTCTGTGCCAACAATAAAGATATGAAGGAAATTTGGAAATTATTTAAACTGCCCAGTTAGCAAAATGTTTATGTCCTTGAAAGTTAAAAAATGTGATTGACAGCTTCCTTTTCCTGATATTCCATGAAACAAGTTTTATAATATTCTACAATTAATTGATTTTTCTCTGAACTTTTTTCTGTAGTAATGATTCTATAAATGGTAAGAATTTTAATAATAATTCAAGTATAGCTTCATAACATCTCTAGAATTTATACTGTATACTAGATGAATACATTGAGTCACATCTCTTCAACAGATGAATATACGCGTTATATCTCTTCGATTTTTATTTACACGTATGGATTTAAGACAGAGAATAGTTGCAATGCATGATCCACAGATATGGGTACATACCATTGTGCTGCAACTTTGAATTTCAGAAAACAATGGACACAGGAATCCTGGCCATTTTAAAGGAACAGCTACAAGAAAGACAAGCACAGACAGGCAATTTCTTTACATATTTGATGATATAACTGATCAAAATAGTGACATTAATTTAATGCACACTTCAAGTGCAGACTGAGAAATATTTGTAAATCTAAGCTGGCCATACAACCAAGAATCCTTCCATATGCATCAGAACGTAATTCCACAAGATATTTGACTATCAGGTGCTGCTATCATTTGTTTTACTCCATCAGTGAAAGACTGGCTACTCAAAATCGTCTTTTATTTCAACAAATGGCTCAGCAGCATTTATCTGATTAAACTACTTGTTTTAGCCAGATATTGAAGTACTGAAAGTTAAAGAACTGAAACCCATATACTCAATGTATACTTTCTCACAATTTTTTTGCAAAAACTGCTGTATTACTTTCCCCCTGAAGGATAGTGAGTACTGTATCATTGATGAGTGCACTGTTTTTTCTTTTACAGTTACAAAACAGAGAATAACAGACAGATTAGTAAGAGTCATATAAAAATCTGGGACATAAAAATCTATGTTAGACATAATATTTTCAACATTTTACTTGAAAAGGAATATGACGGGAGAAAGCAAAAATATGTTTACTAGGTTAGTTAAGATGAACATCAGAAAAGAGTCACTATTTTCCAACAATGGTCACTAGTAATATATAACTTCAATGGTAATCATTTGGACACCCTGGATTCTGTTAAAATTTATGGTGTCAGTAAAGCCTGATTTGTTGCAAAAATATCATCATTCAGAAATCAGGATTTGCATGCTATAAATCAGGTCATAATAGAATGAATATAGATTTCTTCATAACTTACACTTTATCCTTACCCAGTTTTATGTACTGAATTCTGATTTCTGAGTGAAAAACATTAACTGTATATCCTACAATATAAATGTTTCCATCTTTAGACTAATTATTGGCTACTGTAACTGATTTTCTAACACATACTACTGGTTGGCAGCACTTGTATTATTTTTTTATCCCAGGTTTGCTTTGAGGGTTGAGCTGGAAACAAGTCCACTATCATTCCATTTCATTAAACAAAGGATAACTAATTAAATAAATAAATGAAACAATACTAAAACCATGTGATGTTCATTTGTGCAATCCTAAGCTTTGTTGCACTATTGCATAACTTGGTCACAGTTCTCAATAAATAGCACCAGGTACATCTGTTTTTGTTTAATTTGTCTTTCTTATGCTTTATGACCCATTTGTATGTTCATTTTCTTTTTAATATAAGAACAATAACAAAACCAACATTTTCTGTCATCAATACCAGCTGTTTAGCATGTGATTACATTTATTTAAAATTTAGCTTCTATGTTTAAGATTCATTTGTTTATATTTGTTCAGCATCTTCATTTTAAAATATGCTTGAATGAAACATTTTAAGTTCTTCACATTTTATATTTGATTACTGTCTTATACCAAGTTTGATTTTGGTGGCATAGTAAGACTAAAGCAGTATCAATCAATTTATTCATATTTACTTATCATTCTCTCTGTCCACAGATATAATTACGTAACTTGTTTTGTTATGAAAGTACTGTATGAGTAACAGTCTTTGAATTTATTATAATTGCTTTACCTTTATTTCTTTGAAACTGGGGTTATCATCTTGCTACAGCTGAATCAGTCACAAAATAAAAAAAAAAGATGAAAGACTGTTGTGTTTTACAAATACCTTGATCTGCAACTAATAAGAATGTAACATTTTTAAAAGAAGTAAGCATTAAAAAGAATGGTGGCATCTGTGGACTTCTAATAGCCAAAGTCTGTATTACTTTTTCCCTGAAGGATAGTGAGTACTGTATCATTGTGCACTATGTTTTCTTTTACAGTTACAAAACAGAGAATAACAGACAGATTAGTAACAGTCATATAAAAATCTGGGACATAATTGTTCAGCGACAGGACAGTATTCAACCAAGGTAATTAGAAAGTTCTAGTTAAAGCACTCAGTATGTAATCTTGGGTATGCAATGTAAATCAGCCAGACCATCACCAACTTTAGAAGTGGCTTTTCTCATATATGCTTTAAACAGCAGCATAGAAGACAGAGGTAGATTTTAGAAATGGATTGGATGATAGAGCACAGGGAAAGAAGATATAACTCTGCCATTTCGTTGAATAAGATATCTTGAATTTATGATAAGTGCATCACTATGAGTCTGGCATGCTTATTCTACATACTCCATTGCACTTCTTGTGCCCTTTGCATATGTTCTGTCACTACTGGTGTAACAATTTTCAGCCTTTCCTGCAAGTCCAGGTAGTGTGCTATGACACTTTTAAACATTTTCTTTCTTTCTTCCTCACAAGTCTCCTTGGCTATGTCCTGCAATAATTGTGGATGTTTCCTATACAGTAGCTCAGATGAGGTAAAACCATTTGTGAGAACACTTGCATTATGTAAGATGTTAAACTGCTACATTATCACAGTGAAATGGAGATTGAGAAAATGCCCTTTTTCCAGTGTAGTGTGATCTTGGATTATATATATAGAATTAGCATGGGGTATGGGGATACAGTCACCATTCATGGGGGTGACATTGATAAGATGTGCATTCAGTGACTACAGCCAAACACACACACACACACACACACACACACACACACACACACACACACACACACACACACACACACACACACACACACACACACACACACACACACACACCATTACTTATATCTATTAAGTTCACAGTCGCACAACAGCAATCATAGTGAAAACACCACTAAAGTGCTATAGTTGACTAAGTGAATGTTGACAACATCATACTGGGATTAAGAGAGATGCTGGTAATAAAGAACAGCCTCTACAGCTGTCAAGAAAAATGATGAAGGAAGCCATCAACATGCATGCATGCATACAAATAAACAAATATATAAATATATATGGGTCTGTCACATAACTAAACCACACTTCATCAAAACTCTTTTCATAGATAAGAAAAGAGTGAATGTTCAATAAAGTGAATGTTCCACTCAGCAAAACAAATACTACAGGGAAAGGAAGCACCTGGCCACCTTACAAACGAAACGCACACTGTAGTATGTCACACCTACCTAGGTGGGGGGCTGCACACACCACACCCCCAATACACCCCCCCCCATTATATATACCAACTTTGAAATTACAGTACAGTGAGGAAAATGATGCATTTCCTGCTCCTGCTATATAACAATCTCCATTCAGAATGTTCAAAGTTTCAAAACTTCGATCATATGCTCCTTAGGCATATGATGTTTGAAGTTTTGAAACTTCAATCATATGAAGGGGACCCATACATATAAATATATATATATAAATATATATATTTATATATATATATATATATATATATATATATATATATATATATATATATATACATATATATGTGTGTCTATGTTTGGTCGAAAACATATTTGGTCGAAACTGACTTCACTAAGCACATTTGACTGAAAGCTCACTTGACTGAAAACTCATTTGGTCTAAACTCATTTCACCGAAATCAATATATGGCCCTTTCCCCAATGTAGTGTGATTCTGGAGTTAGAATATAAAGTAAGGGGGGTGTGCGGGGGGCACAGCTGCCACATAATTTGAATTTATATGGTCTTGTGGAAAGAGTTATTCATTACACTTGTCAATATACATGTCTATGGTTTAAAACATTTAAAATAGGTGTGGGGCTACACACCCCATGCCTCCCAATGTGGGGGGCTGTGCCCCCCTACCCCCCCTTACTTTATATTCTAACTCCAGGATTGCACTACAGTGGGGAAAAGGCCATATATAACGTTCAACGAAAGGAGTTTCGACCAAATGAGCTTTCAGTCAAGTGATCTTTCAGTCAAGTGTGCTTAGTGAAGTCAGTTTCAACCAAATGCATTATCAACCAAACAACATAGACCCATATATATATATATATATATATATATATATATATATATATATATATATATATATATATATATATATATATATATATATATATATATATATATATATATATATATATATATATATATATATATATCTACCTGACTTATATATAGATCGACAATGCAGAAGAGGTCTGTGGGGATAGGGGTGGGTTAAGTGAGTTAGGGTTAGGGTGGGGGTTAGTTAGGGTTGGTTGAGGGGTGGGTTAGTTAAGTGAGTAGGAGTTAGGAGGGAAGCGGGCGGGCGGGTTGAGGGTAGGTTAGAGGGTTAGGGAGTAAGTGTGACGATAGTGGGACCTTAGGGGTAGGGTAAGGTTTAGTGTGGATGTGTTTTGTTTTAATTGTTATTGTGGCAGTGTATGGGGTTTCGTTGTTTGTGTACGGTCGGTTATTTTCGGTCGGGTTATGTGTGTGGTTTCGTGTTTATGGACTGTCGAATATGTGGTGTCGGTGATGTGGTTGTCGGTGTTGTGTGGTTTCGACTATGTCAGGTAGAACCATATATATATATATATATATATATATATATACATACATATATACACATTTGAAAAATTAAAATGAAATCACAGTAATGACCATTAAAAATCATGGATATAATTTACAGATTTCATTATATGAAAAAACAAAATTGGAATTTAATTTTTTGATACATGTAAATTAAGCCTTTCAAAGCCTTTTGTTAGATGATTTTATAAAGACGTCTCCATATCCACTCATACTGTATAATCTGAAGCACAATGGATCTTACATTACAATATCAGCTTCCCATGGCTTTTTTTTTTCTTTTAATGAAGGAATTGCAGAACTGCATTGTTTTATTCATAGTAGCTCAACAACCTTCCTAAACCCCAAAGACCTCTTAGACAAAGTACACATAACAAATACCTTCAGCAGCTTAGTAAATTCAGTTTGATTTCTTCAATGTTCCAGTCATTCTGTGTTTATTCATTTCAATATCCATTCATTAATTTTGCCCCTTCTAATGCAAGTTACATTTTACTACAATTAACTTGTTTGCTTGCTCATTCACAACAATTGCATCATACTTTTCTTTTCTCTTAACTGTATAGCATGCATGCTCTCTGTATATTGATGAAAACATTTTCATATAGAAGTTCTTTCTTCTGTTATACATATCTTCAGAACATATTCCTTTTTGCAATATACCACCATTATTACACTCACTCATAGGTTCATACTAAGTTAGGTGCCCTTGTGTGACATTTTAAGCATAGCCAGTTTCCGTTTGGGTTCTTGCATAAATAAGTTCATAGAGTCACAGGTATTTACTAGGCTAAAACCACAAGGGCCTTTTTAAGTTTAGCCATGCATCCCAAATCTTTGATAAGTTCTAATACCCTTGATAGGTGTAAACATGGGCCTGGGAGGTAAACCATTTACATGTTACCAGTGTCCATTAGAGACATAGGTGCCAAACCAGGGAAAAATTTCCGTTTTCACATCCAATTGTCCAAG
This sequence comes from Protopterus annectens, assembly GCF_019279795.1. Classification (NCBI taxonomy): domain Eukaryota; kingdom Metazoa; phylum Chordata; order Ceratodontiformes; family Protopteridae; genus Protopterus; species Protopterus annectens. The sequence goes on along the minus strand of NC_056748.1, from coordinate 110,462,568 downwards.
TTGCACTTGAATTGGATTAGGGAGGAACTCTGCTTCACATGGATGGGGAGCCTGTTCCATAGACAGGATAGTCTCTCGGATACATACCTATCTCTCCAGCAGGTTCTATTTATATCCCAGGGAAGGTTTAAGTTTTTAGAATGGATAATTCTGGTGCTGTTTGTTTTGTGGATATGCAGGAGGTCCATCAGAGTGGGATCTGACAATGTCCTGTATGCCAGGCATAGATCTCCCCTCAAAAGCCTTGCATTGTCTGCATATGACATATTACTTATGCCCTGTATTCTTTTAGTGAGAAACCTCTGTGGATGTTCCACTTATTGGATATGCCCGGTTAGGTACATACCAAATGGGGCACTGTACTCAATGATAAGTCTGATGAATGCCAAATACAGTGGAACAATGACTTCCTTAGACATAGGTGCCATAACTTTGTTTATAATTTGCGCAACATAGAATGATTTCCTCACCGCTGTATACACGTGATCATCAAAGGCTAGATTACTATCTATGTGTGTCTCTAAGTCCCTGACTACTGAGTTAACTCTAATGGGTGTGTTGTCAATACGATAATTACCATGGATGGATGACTTCCCAAACGATACTATTATGCTTTTCTTGGCATTTAGTTTTAGTCCATGGCTCTGACAACAGTTGTTTGTCTGTGTCAGCCCTACCTGGAGAACATTTGTGTCAGTGTGAGATTCAATAACAGCTCCTAATTTGCAATCATCTGCAAATTTAGTCAGCCAGAGACCACACTGACATTGGCCTTGACTGAGAAGTAAATACCAAAATGGAGCTGTCCAAGGACTGTTCCCTGAGGGACTCCACTTGTGAGTTAGTGTTAGATTGATCTTACCCATCTCAAGGTTGAAATTTATATATTATCCCAAGTGAGAATAACTGGGCTCATACCATAGATATGTGAGAGGACCCATGCATGGGATAAAGCATTTAGGAGCTGCCTCTCTCCATTGGTAGTACTAGGGGCAGTCCTGGGGTACATTTTCTGTTTCCTATCCATAGATCTAAGTCGTGCTTGAGTATGGACAGTGATGACTTATGATTTATATGGACTCGGAGTCTATTCCGTACCAGTGGTAACCTCTGCAAGATATACCAGTCCCAGCAAACTATTCTGTTGGTATTGCAGAAGAGATTTAGATCCTTGAACTGAGTGTTTCACATGCCACTTGACTTGCTGATGTGCAGAAGGTCCATCAATACTGAGTCAGAAGATGCCTTGCATGCTAGACACAGGTCACTTGTTAGTAGTCTGCAGGATATGGAGTATAGTGACAGGGCTTTGGTGCAGTTCATGTAGGACATATTGTTTAGGCCTTCTATTCTTTTAGTAAGGTTTCTCTTTGGGCATTCCAGTTGTTGCATGTGTCTGAACAGATGCATGTTAAAGGGGACATTATACACAATGAATGACCTAATGAGGGTTGAGTAAAGGGGGACACAATTATCTAGTCACAATCCCCTTGTTTATAAGCTGTGCAATATAGAAGGATCTCCTTAAGACAGTAGACACATGCTGGTAATAAGTTATGTCCCTGTCCACATAAATTCCCAAATCTCATACAGCTGGTTCACTCTCTGAGGTGTATTGTCAATATTGTAGTTCCCTGGGTAAGACAACTTTCCAAAGGATATGGTAATGCATTTTGTGGCATGCAGCTTTAAACCATGATTCTGGCACCAATTATATATTTGGTTAAATCATTTGGGGATTAACTGACTGTCAGCAGCTTGCAGTTATCAGCAAACTTAGTCAGTAGGAGCCCTTTGGCTCTGGCTTTTGCTTCAGAAAAGTAGATACCAAACAGAAGAGATTGCAGCTTCAAACCCTTTGGAAAATCCACCAGTGACTGGTTCCATTGTGCAGGTAGGTTCCACTGTTTTGATCTCCTGCATCCTATGTGTGAGACAGTTAACAATCCAATGGGTAACATAGGGGTTTATTCTAATTTTTTTCTACTATGCCTGAATAGGAGATTTTGTCCTAAGAACTGGCCAGGTTGAGGAATGTGGTGCACACCATTTTGCCATCATCCATTGCTATAATGACCTTTGCACATAAATAATGACCAATTAGCATATTTCAGCTCACTATTGTAAGAAACATATGGTGCATCTGATTGCATATACCCCATACCCTTCCAGCCTCATAGCTCAAGAATCAGAGACAAATATGCAACTAGCCATCCTGGTATACGTTCGGCAAAACCACTGCCACCAACTGGTTATTTTTACATTCCACTGTATCCTTAATCCTGAACAAGGCACCAGGTTGCGTAAGCATGACCTGCCCTTGATGAATCTAAACTGAGATGATTCCAGTGGTTGGATGTTCCCTATGTCATTATTGATTAATTCTCTGAGATATCTTTCCCTGGCTTTGCACATTAAGCTGGTCAGACTTATGGGTCTGTAAATGCCTGGGTCTGTGGTAGGTTCTTTCTTTTGTAATAGAATTATTGTGACTGTTCTCCATTAGCTTGCCACACAATATGTATGGGAAATGATGATGAGCAGTATTTTATGGAGTGGCTAAAATGTGCTACATGCTATTTAACATGCATCTGTAGATATTGTCTTGACCTATCAATGCAATATTTTTAGCTTTTGATAGCACTTTTTGGACTTGTTTTTTGTGACAGCTGGAGGTGAGTTGGTTTTAGGTACTGTATATCTTGTGGAATGGATTGAAGTGAGACAGAGGTGAAGTTTGAGATAAATTTATCGGCCAGTAACATAACTATATTTTCATTTTAAGTGTGGGTAATATCATTCACAATCATCTCAATGCATTGCTCTATTGTGCTTCTAAGACTGCGAGCATAAAAAAAGGTTTGCAATTTCATTAATATTGACTTAAAATATGTGCACAATGCTATTTAAACGTACTGCATAATCACAATAGTTATTTGTGACAATGAGTTAAAATTTGAAGGTGCACTATAATATAACTGGTGTAGAATGTAATTTAGTTTTATGAATAATAACTTTTACCTCCTTTATATATGTGTTTTGCTCACACAATTATCTAGCCAGCCATTTTGAACAGTATATGATTTTCTTCTTAGCTGCTTTCACACAGTGTCATTTTAACTAGTTTACTAATTTCTGCTGTTTTTCAAATGTAGACATTTTCCACACATGGGTTGGGCCTTTTGTTGCCCTTTCAGGCAACAGCAGGATAATCAAGGTCCAGGACAGAACAGAATCTCTACCAATAGCAGCATTTCACAATTCATCCTATGTGTTCACCGTAAAACTGAAAGAAATAAACTTTCTATTTTGTCCTAGTTCTGGCCAGCAGTATCCTGCCAGTGAGATTTATCTAGTACAACTCTGGTTGTCCACACCATATGAACTGACTTTTGATGGGCCAGGGGAGTAGCAGCTATACTCCAATTCATTCTGGATAGGTCTGCCACTAAGTTCATCATGAAGGCTGAGCCTACCCCATGAAGTAACATTATGTGTGCTATCTTATCCTTTCAGTCACTGCTCAAAGCTTCTGCCAAACATGAGGATGGAGAAGATGGACTGCTGTGTAAAGAGAATTCCTCTCCCTAATTGTTGTCTCTTGCATCATCAGTACAGTATGATGGAATACATTCAGAATGCTGAATGCTTTAAATGTCAGTGCTGGAACATCAAAAACACAGAACCTTGTTGGGCAGAGCCTGAATGGCTAATTGAAAGCAACTCTATTTTAGAGCTCCATATGACTAGTTAAATAAGACAGGAATCCAAATCCAAGTGTGTGACCCTCCAGTGGCAATGAAACGAAAAGCAGAGATTCAAAGGAACTTCAAATAAGATGCATTCATAAAAAATAATAAAGTTTATTCCAATGAGTGAGCGCTTTCGCCAAAGGCTTCTTCAGACTCTTAAAACAATGAATAAAACTGTTTGAATCATTTTTAAAACCATCCTTAAGCTTCCTATTGGACATTACAAATTGATATGTCACATGTTATCTTGTCTTAAAGGAACAGATACTCAAAAAAGTTAACATAGTTAAATGCAACAATATTTAGAAGGAATACTTCCAAATATACAATTAATGATCAGAATGTCCATGCAAATAAGTAAAAAATATGCATATACCCTGATACATTCTAAAAATAAAAGGAGCATTGTGCTTGGTCCTATATCATTCTACAATCATTAAAAACTGTTGCTACATTCATTAAAAACCCTGAACATTCTCTCTCCTCATGGTGTTAAAACATTAAAATCCTTAGATAAACAGCAAGTTTTATCGCGTTTCAATATCTAGCATCTCTACTAAGATAGTGGTGTGTCGAATGCAACTTTGCATATATCAGGTTAAAAAACTAATATAGCGAGAACTCTGTACTAAAAATGTAAGTACCTTTACCACAAAACAACATAGCGAATGTAATGTATTTCGCGATGTGCCTCATCAAGGAGTCAGACCTCATCATATCGGTGAAAGGCTGTTGTCCAAGATTAAAAATTCCACAAATAGGAACCTCTTAGATTCCACGTAAAACAAACTGTTTACAAGTTGTAAAGTGCCGTGTGCTATAGGAACTCTGAATGCAATTGAGTACAACATAACTTCATGCGCTATGGTAACTCAGCGCGGTGAGCACGTTCTAAGCATCTAAGTACTGAACAACAGAAACAATGTTTAAATTTCTAAGAAAAAAGGTGAGCCTATATTCGTGCTGTCCTGTGCCTAAAATAGACAGTATTTGTAAGCACGATTATGCCCTAGAAGCATATATTGATCACAAAGTGTCACTATTTAAAACAATGAAACGTGTACATATTAATGAGTACACTTATTAAAGTGTTAAGCTGAACATGGCAGAGATGGCATTAACTAATACAAAATAAAAAGATAAAACAGATAAATAGTGGAATGCTAGGCGTAACACATAAAAATTGACACAATAAAGCTTGAAATTAGCACAAAGCACACATATAATAATACCTAAGTATAAAGCTCCATAGATGATAGGGTCCCTAACTAGTAAAAAGCAACTACTTCCATGTACATCGTTGGTGCTAAATATAACAACATTCTAAGTTAAAAGGTCAAATGAAAAATAAGAAGAGATAAACAATCCGCAACAATACTAAGCCTGTACCTAATGATAAAACAAAACTATCTATTGATGTATGGGGTACCTAGCTCAGTCGTAAAATAAATTCCAGCTACAGTGAACAAATATATAGGCGATATGCATGCTTGTATATACATGTGTATATATTTACACACATGCATGTGTAAACTATGCCCAATAACCACTAATATATTTAGGTGGTGAAAGGAGGGATGAAAAACATACTAGTATGTGAGGTATGGGCTCAAGTAAGGCTAAAACAAGAAAGCGAGCGTATCCAAAGGTCCATCAGTTCCTGGGATTTGATACTAAGAACACATCTACTTGTGGCTATAAAGCTCAGAACATTAATACTATGAAAATAATTATATTCAGTCTACAAGGACTGATTCTTACACTGATTTACTATAAAAGTGACATCAATACGTAGTTTTAAAATTACCTTACTACTCTATTTAGGTAATAGTAGGTTAAGTCATCTTCGTAGTCTTCTACTTCTTAAAAATGGTTTGAGTTGCACTTTATCATTAAGCCCTGGTGACCTATCAGACCTTAGTCTGATAATCCAACGTGTCTCCTGTTCTAAGGTTTTGTTGATTAGATCACCACCTCTAAAACCCACGCTGACTTGTTCAATAACACAAAATTTAAAATTATGATTGGTGCCTGCTGTTGTATTGTGTCTAGCTAGGGCATTGGTCTCAGTACCTATCCTAATGTGGTAAATATGTTCCCTAACTCTTTCCTTAAGTGATCTATTGGTTTTGCCAATGTAATAGCTTTTGCAGGTTATACAGGTGGCCATGTATACCACATTCTTACTTTCACAGTTCGTGTTAGTTCTGAAGTTATATGCGTAGCGTAACAGGATGCTCAAAAGTGGTATCTTTATTAATGTAGATGCATTGATTACAATGACCACAGGGTACTGTGTTTCTATCATTTATTGGTCTACTTTTCCCGGATGTTTGGGTCTACATAAAATGCTTCTTAAATTCTGATGATTCTTGTAGGTTATCGTGGTGTTGGTCCTACTACCTCATTGACATCCCTATCGGTTCAGTATTCCCCAGTGTCTATCCAGGGTTTTCACCTCCAAGTTCATTTTACTGAAAGTGAGGTTGGTTCTAATTTCAGTTTTAAAGGCTTGGACTCTTCTTACTACCTTCATGTCCCATAAAGTAAGGTTTAGCAGTACTCGTTCTTAGGCTCCACAGTTCTGACCATTTCTAATATTTCATTTTCTTTATAGCCCCTTTCTAGAAATCTATCCTTCATGTCCTCTATTCCTTTCTCATAGAACTCTTGTTGTGGGTTCAACCTTGATACTCTCATGAATTGTCCTTTAAGGACATTTTGGAATACATGTACAGGATGCATACTGTTTCTGTGTAGTATGTTGTTTCTTTGGCAGGCTTTCCTATGAATGGTTGTATTAATAAGGCCATTGGACATCCTGAATACTTCCACATCCAAAAATGGTATAGTTTCATCTGAGAAATTCATGGTGAATTTTAAAAAATCCGTAGTGTTATCCAAATAAGAAACAAAATTCTTTAAAGAGGGTTCATCACCCAACCAAATAAGGAAGAGGTCATCTACAAAGCGGCAATACATACCAACAAATTCATTGAAAAGTGGATGGTCATATAAGTGAACATCTTCCCACCTAGCCATCACTAGGTTGGCGTAACTATTAGCACAAGATGTGCCCATAGCTGCCATCCTTCTGTAAGAATATGGATTCTTGAAAAGCAAAAGCGTTGTTAGTCAAGACAGTCTCAAGTAACAGAGTTATAAGATCAACTTTTTATCCGAAAAGTCGGAATGTATCTTCAAATATTCTGTTAACATTCTTATTCCTGTGTCATTAGGAATCACAGTGAATAAACTGACTACGTCTAGTGTCACAAAAAAGTAATGTTGCTGGTCACCTAAAGGTCGAGTTTGAGAGTATAAATCTAAGAGAAACTGTTTGCTATCTTTCAAAATATTCCTATTGTCATTGACTAAAGGTCTTAATACACTTTCCAAGTAAATAGATAAGGGTTCAGTGACCCAACCTTGCCCTGCAACAATGGGTCTGAGTGGTGGATCACGCTGTTTTATGGACTTTGGGGAGTCCCTGTATAATCGGGATGATGGGGTTGTTCACCTTAAAGTACTCATAGAGTTGTTGAGTTATGTCCAGAGACATAACTAAGTCATCCAAGGTATTATAAACACTGAACACCATATCTATTAAATTGTCCTTAGTTAGTATGGAGTAAGTATTGCTGTCATTTAACATTTGAAACATTTTGTTAGTGTAGTATATATCATCCATGATGACCACGGGGCCACCTTTATCAGCTGGTCTTATTATTATAGAGCTATCATCTTTGAGTGAATACAATGCTTGTCTCTGCTTATAGTTTAAATTGCGTCCATGTCTTGAAGGTGTTTTCTCCTGATAGCATTTGTATATGTCATCTTCCACTACATTGCCAAACACTTCAATTGTTGGGTGAAGTTGAGGCACGTAATTTACAACTAAGGCTAGAGTTTGGACAGTTTGATGACAATTCAGTTAAGAATAAGCACCGTTCTAACAGCACTTACGTGCCTCAACTTCACCCAACAATTGAAGTGTTTGGCAATGTAGTGGAAGATGACATATACAAATGCTATCAGGAGAAAACACCTTCAAGACATGGACGCAATTTAAACTATAAGCAGAGACAAGCATTGTATTCACTCAAAGATGATAGCTCTATAATAATAAGACCAGCTGATAAAGGTGGCCCCGTGGTCATCATGGATGATATATACTACACTAACAAAATGTTTCAAATGTTAAATGACAGCAATACTTACTCCATACTAACTAAGGACAATTTAATAGATATGGTGTTCAGTGTTTATAATACCTTGATGACTTAGTTATGTCTCTGGACATAACTCAACAACTCTATGAGTACTTTAAGGTGAACAACCCCATCATCCCGATTATACAGGGACTCCCCAAAGTCCATAAAACAGCGTAGATCCACCACTCAGACCCATTGTTGCAGGGCAAGGTTGGGTCACTGAACCCTTATCTATTTACTTGGAAAGTGTATTAAGACCTTTAGTCAATGACAATAGGAATATTTTGAAAGATAGCAAACAGTTTCTCTTAGATTTATACTCTCAAACTCGACCTTTAGGTGAACAGCAACATTACTTTTTGTGACACTAGACGTAGTCAGTTTATTCACTGTAATTCCTAATGACACAGGAATAAGAATGTTAACAGAATATTTGAAGATACATTCCGACTTTTCGGAGAAAATGGTTGATCTTATAACTCTGTTACTTGAGACTGTCTTGACTAACAACGCTTTTGCTTTTCAAGAATCCATATTCTTACAGAAGGATGGCGTAGCTATGGGCACATCTTGTGCTAATAGTTACGCCAACCTAGTGATGGCTAGGTGGGAAGATGTTCACTTATATGACCATCCACTTTTCAATGAATTTGTTGGTATGTATTGCCGCTTTGTAGATGACCTCTTCCTTATTTGGTTGGGTGATGAACCCTCTTTAAAGAATTTCGTTTCTTATTTGGATAACACTACGGATTTTTAAAATTCACCATGAATTTCTCAGATGAAACTATACCATTTTTGGATGTGGAAGTATTCAGGATGTCCAATGGCCTTATTAATACAACCATTCATAGGAAAGCCTGCCAAAGAAACAACATACTACACAGAAACAGTATGCATCCTGTACATGTATTCCAAAATGTCCTTAAAGGACAATTCATGAGAGTATCAAGGTTGAACCCACAACAAGAGTTCTATGAGAAAGGAATAGAGGACATGAAGGATAGATTTCTAGAAAGGGGCTATAAAGAAAATGAAATATTAGAAATGGTCAGAACTGTGGAGCGTCTAAGAACAGTACTGCTAAACCTTACTTTATGGCACATGAAGGTAGTATGAAGAGTCCAAGCCTTTAAAAACTGAAATTAGAACCAACCTCACTTTCAGTAAAATGAACTTGGAGGTGAAAAAACCCTGGATAGACACTGGGGAATACTGAAATCCGATAGGGATGTCAATGAGGTAGTAGGACCAACACCACGTATAACCTACAAGAATCATCAGAATTTAAGAAGCATTTTATGTAGACCCAAACATCCGGGGAAAAGTAGACCAATAAATGATAGAAACACAGTACCCTGTGGTCATTGTAATCAATGCATCTACATTAATAAAGATACCACTTTTGAGCATCCTGTTACGCCACGCACATATAACTTCAGAACTAACACGAACTGTGAAAGTAAGAATGTGGTATACATGGCCACCTGTATAACCTGCAAAAGCTATTACATTGGCAAAACCAATAGATCACTTAAGGAAAGAGTTAGGAACATATTTACCACATTAGGATAGGTACTGAGACCAATGCCCTAGCTAGACACAATACAACAGCAGGCACCAATCATAATTTTAAATTTTGTGTTATTGAACAAGTCAGCGTGGGTTTTAGAGGTGGTGATCTAATCAACAAAACCTTAGAACAGGAGACACGTTGGATTATCAGACTAAGGTCTGATAGGTCACCAGGGCTTAATGATAAAGTGCAACTCAAACCATTTTTAAGAAGTAGAAGACTACGAAGATGACTTAACCTACTATTACCTAAATAGAGTAGTAAGGTAATTTTAAAACTACGTATTGATGTCACTTTTATAGTAAATCAGTGTAAGAATCAGTCCTTGTAGACTGAATATAATTATTTTCATAGTATTAATGTTCTGAGCTTTATAGCCACAAGTAGATGTGTTCTTAGTATCAAATCCCAGGAACTGATGGACCTTTGGATACGCTCGCTTTCTTGTTTTAGCCTTACTTCTGAGCCCATACCTCACATACTAGTATGTTTTTCATCCCTCCTTTCACCACCTAAATATATTAGTGGTTATTGGGCATAGTTTACACATGCATGTGTGTAAATATATACACATGTATATACAAGCATGCATATACGTCTATATATTTGTTCACTGTAGCTGGAATTTATTTTACGACTGAGCTAGGTACCCCATACATCAATAGATAGTTTTGTTTTATCATTAGGTACAGGCTTAGTATTGTTGCGGATTGTTTATCTCTTCTTATTTTTCATTTGACCTTTTTAACTTAGAATGTTGTTATATTTAGCACCAACGATGTACATGGAAGTAGTTGCTTTTTTACTAGTTAGGGACCCTATCATCTATGGAGCTTTATACTTAGGTATTATTATATGTGTGCTTTGTGCTAATTTCAAGCTTTATTGTGTCAATTTTATGTGTTACGCCTAGCATTCCACTATTTATCTGTTTTTATCTTTTTATTTTGTATTAGTTAATGCCATCTCTGCCATGTTCAGCGAACACTTTAATAAGTGTACTCATTAATATGTACACGTTTCATTGTTTTAAATAGTGACACTTTGTGATCAATATATGCTTCTAGGGCATAATCGTGCTTACAAATACTGTCTATTTTAGGCACAGGACAGCACGAATATAGGCTCACCTTTTTCTTAGAAATTTAAACATTGTTTCTGTTGTTCAGTACTTAGATGCTTAGAACGTGCTCACCGCACGGTGAGTTACCATAGCGCATGAAGTTATGTTGTACTCAATTGCATTCAGAGTTCCTATAGCACACGGCACTTTACAACTTGTAAACAGTTTGTTTTACGTGGAATCTAAGAGGTTCCTATTTGTGGAATTTTTAATCTTGGACAACAGCCTTTCACCGATATGATGAGGTCTGACTCCTTGATGAGGCACATCGCAAATACATTACATTCGCTATGTTGTTTTGTGGTAAAGGTACGCTTACATTTTTAGTACAGAGTTCTCGCTATATTAGTTTTTAACCTGATATATGCAAAGTTGCATTCGACACACCACTATCTTAGTAGAGATGCTAGATATTGAAACGCGATAAAACTTGCTGTTTATCTAAGGATTTTAATGTTTTTAACACCATGAGGAGAGAGAATGTTCAGGGTTTTTAATGAATGTAGCAACAGTTTTTAATGATTGTAGAATGATATAGGACCAAGCACAATGCTCCTTTTATTTTTAGAATGTATCAGGGTATATGCATATTTTTACTTATTTGCATGGACATTCTGATCATTAATTGTATATTTGGAAGTATTCCTTCTAAATATTGTTGCATTTAACTATGTTAACTTTTTTGAGTATCTGTTCCTTTAAGACAAGATAACATGTGACATATCAATTTGTAATGTCCAATAGGAAGCTTAAGGATGGTTTTAAAAATGATTCAAACAGTTTTATTCATTGTTTTAAGAGTCTGAAGAAGCCTTTGGCGAAAGCGCTCACTCATTGGAATAAACTTTATTATTTTTTATGAATGCATCTTATTTGAAGTTCCTTTGAATCTCTGCTTTTCGTTTCATTGCCACTGGAGGGTCACACACTTGTATTTGGATTGCTCTCTTTTATGTTTACGTGAGTCTCCTGCCTCAACTGATAGCAGCACTGCATTTGGCTTTTTAAATAAGACAGGAAAACATATTTTTTCTTCTTCAAAGTATAAAATCTTATAGATAAAGGACTAATTTACATAATTAGAAACTTTGGTGAAGTTTTACAAATAATTTCCTGTCAAAAAGCTTGGAGATATATTCACTTGTTAAAATGAGCAACTGAAATAATTTTCACCAGGATGCTGCCTTAAAGAAGGAACTACAACAGATGGCATCTACCTTGCAGGAGTTGTCTTTGAATATGGATGATTTTAAAGAGAACGTGGAAAATCTTAAATCAAGCAAACAAAAACAGGCTGACACCCTCAAGGAAATGCTACGACAAACCAGACATGGATAACAGGAATAGAGGTTTCTCTAAATGACTTAGAAAGCAGACTTAAGGTAGAGGAAACACAGAAAGAACTGCTTCTTAAACAAAACACTTGGTTGGTTTATAAAGTAGATGACTTGGAAAATAGGGAAAGGAAAAATAACATCAGGATTTTTGGATTACCTGAAAACACAGAAGGTAAGGATATTATTTCCTTTTTATCAAGCTGGATCCTTGGCTTTTCAAATTTAAAAGAATGACTTTCCTTTGGCATTGAAAGGGCACACAGAGCTCTTGGGAAACCTGCCACTAACTCAAACTCTCCAACTAGATCAGTAATTATCAAATTTCTTTCATACTTGGACAAGGAACTGATTTTTAAGATCTGCTTGGAGCAAGGCACCTCTAAAATGTAAACAGAGCCTGATAAGATTTGATAATGACTATTCATCTAGAATAATGGAACAAAGGAAAAAAGTGAGCCAATGATAACGTTTCTGAAACAAAATAACATCAAGGCACAACTTGCATATCCAGCTAAGATAAGAATACTGTATGCCAACGAGATGAGGACTTTTACTGACTTAGAGGAAGCCTCTTCATTTATTAAAACTAATAACGTGATTACTTTACCAGAAGATATGGATTGGATGCCACCCTCTCTCAAGAGAACAAAAGAAACAAATGTCTGGACAGATGTCAAAAAGAAGAAGCATAAAACTGATACTGTTACAGCCAAATCTCTCAAACCATCTACTATGATATGAATTATTTTAACATTACTTTAAAGGACCACTTTTACTGCTTGAAAATTTAAAACAAAGGTAACTAACTACTGGAATCTTTATCTATATTTTTTGAAAATAGATGACACATGAGAGTTTTCACATTACCTCAGGTATGTAAAACAGGGTACTTTTCTTTCACAAAAGGAGGGTTACATAGCACATAAAATATTTATAATGTAAATACACATACATATTATACGTGTATTTTCTCTTTTCTTTCTCTCTTCTCCCTTTTCTCATTATTTATTTTAACTGCATCTTGTCTCCCTTTTTAAATTCTCTCCAATTTACTATACTAATATAGTCTGTATATATTTAATAACTCACTATCTATACAAAGATAAGTAATAGTCTAAAATAATATAGTTTTAAGGTAGACTAATTGGAATAGTTAACTTAATTATTACAATATTTATTACATTAATGATAGTCACTGTTATGCTTATTTGGATTGGCAACATGTTCGTGATTAACTCTGAAATGTTCCATTCATGTACATATGTCCTTTGAATTATTTCCTTTTAGTATTAACAAATACATAAAAAGGAGGGAAAATGTACTGTTGGTTAAGAGAAGTGAAGCTTTCTTCACATTCTATTTGTGTTGCCATAGTAACAGTAAACGATTGCTGCAGTTTCTAAGGACACTGTGAATCTGCGAAGTGCATTTAGCCTCACAGTTAACAAATAATAAAAAAAGTAATGTTGTTTAGTTATCAAAATGAAAAACAACCTAAACAAGGTAAAATAAATACATAATAGGATTATTTGTAAATATTTTATGATTTATCCTCATAGGATTACATATTCCTGGAAACACAACAGAAATGTTCCCTAACTACATGTGCACTGAAATGTAGCTCATAGGTTCATAGGTTCATAGGTTCACACTAGGCTATCTGCCCTAGGGCATTTATAAGCCTAGCCAGAATGTGTTTGTCTTTCGCCACCCATTTTAAATTTATTTTGCTATGCCCTTTTTCGAGGTTAGTATACTGTGCCTCTGTCTAACAGTGACACAGAAGTGATACCCGGGGTAAACCTACGATCTCCCATCCACTCATCAAGATTCCTCTTGAAGAGAGTCAATGAGGGACTCTGCCTAACCTGGACTGGGATTTTATTCCAGAGTGAAGGGAGCCTCTGGGTTATGAATCTGTCCCTCCAGCATGTCCTATTTATTTCAGTGCTGAGGTTCAAGTCTCGAGTAGCACGATGGGATTTGGATTTTCTGAGGTGCAGCATGTCCATTAATTCCGGGTTGGACATGGCTTTATACGTCAGGCACAGATCGCCTCTGAACAGGCGGTATGCCACTGAGTAGAGCTGGGGTTTCTTTAACCGAGCAGCATATGGCATCTGTTTGAGCCCTTTGATCCTCTTGGTGAGGTACTTTTGGGGTCTTTCCAGTTGCTGCAGGTGTCTGGTAAGGTTCATCCCAAAAGGGGCATTGTACTCAATTATGGGCCTGATGAGGGATGAGTAAAGAGGCACGATGACCTCCCCTGATCTAGATGTGAATCCCTTCATGATTAGGTGGGCTATATAAAATGTTTTTCTAACCACTTTGGCCACGTGGTTGTCAAATGAGAGATTGCTATCAACTTGGGTCCCCAGGTCCCTAATTACTTCTTCTGTACTTAATGGATTACCACCTATGTGGTAATTTGTGGGCATTTTGTTTTTACCAAAGGGGATGACTATACACTTTTTGGCATTTAGCTTGAGGCCATGGCTCTGGCACCAGTTGTCTGTTTCTATGAGGCCCTTTTGGAGGATGCTTGTGTCGGCTGGAGCGTCAATTATGGCACCCAGTTTGCAGTCATCTGCGAAATTGGTCAGCCACAGTCTTTCCATGTTGGCCTGTACCTCCGAGAAATATATACCGAACAAGAGAGGTCCCAGGACTGAGCCTTGTGGGACACCACTTGTAACTGGTTTGGAGTCTGACATGTCTCCAGCAATTCTAATCATGTGGGTTCTGTCCTTGAGCTAGTTTGCAATCCATCTAGTGACATAGGGGGTTTATATTTAAGCTGGTGAGCTTATCTATAATGCCCGAGTGGGGTATTGTATCGAAGGCTTTTGCGAGGTCCAGGTAGGCTGTGTGGACCACCTTCCCCTCGTCAATGGCCTTGGTGACTGTTTCAAAGAAATCAACCAGGTTTAAGAGGCAGGGTCTGCCCTTAACAAAGCCAAACTGGGTAGGATCCAGTGTTTGTAGGTCCCCAATATCTTTATTTATGAGGTCCATGATTATCCTTTCCATAGCTTTGCAGACCAAGCTAGTCAGGCTTATGGGGCGATAGTTTCCAGGATCCGTTGAGGCACCACCTTTATGGAGAGGGACCACTGTTGCTGTATGCCGCTCTTTGGGCACATATCCTGTAGTAAGGCTGAGATTGAACAGTAGTTTTATGTTTGGGTTTACCTCTTCTTGGAGTTCATGTAGGACGCAGCCCGGGACACCATCTGGTCCCATTGATGCTGTGTTTTTTGCTTTGGAGAGGGCGGCTCTTACCTGAGCATCTGAGATGTCAGGGGAGCAGCACTCTGCCGGGATAGATATTTGCCCTTTTGGTGGGGAGGGGGGGGAGAAGTTTGCGCTGAACCTGTCAGCTAGGATGTTGGTGATGTCTGTGGGTTCGGTGTATTTTTTGTCATTTTGGACTAATTCTGAGCATATCTGGGAATTACCACCCAGGTTCCTAACATAATTAAAAATAACTAACTACTGGAATCTTTATCTATATTTTTTGAAAATAGATGACACATCAATCTCAGTCTCTAGAGCTGCTTGATTAAAAAGTATTACTCATTTTAACATGCTGATTTCACAAGCTGTCTGCACTGTAAATGTTACATTTTATATGTTACTTGAAATTGTCAGTCTCTAGAGCATATGAAAAGATGCATATTATACCATGACCCCCCATTAATATTCCAAAATGTGCACGCTGATTGGCCAGCGTGCACATTGTAAATCGACTTATACTAATGGAAAAAGGTCCGGTCGCCCAGACTTTTTCCATTAGTATAAGTCTTTTTTTAAAACACGGTCTTGCTATGTTAAAATAGTTTAACATAGCGACACAGGTTTAAAATAGCAATGGAGATCTCCGTTGCTTTTTTTAAAGCTGTCTCGCTATGTTAAACTCCTTTAACATAGCGACACAGTGTGTAAAAAGCAAAGAAGATCTTGCTTTTTCCGTTGCTTATTTTTTAAACCTGTCTCACTATGTTAAATGGGTTTAACATAGCGAGACAGCTTTAAAATAAGCAACGGAGATGTCCGTTGCTTATTTTTTAAACCTGTCTCACTATGTTAAACCCATTTAACATAGTGAAACAGTAAAAAAGCAATGGAGATCTTGCTTTCTCCGTTGCTTTTGGCCACAGCTCTGATGTACTGCGTAGGCATGCGCAGTACATCAGAACTGCCGCGGATGCCAGACAGCTCCGGAAGGGCAGCAAAGAGGCATTATACAATGTTATTATTTAAGAAAAGTAATTGTTTCTTTTCTTAAATAATGTCATAGTATAATAGCAATAACCCACGCCTGGGTGTGGGTAATGTGGGATTTACCCACGGTTGTCTTTGTTTGGTCCTGAGGGCGAAGAACCATGCCAACCATGGGTAAATCCTACATTACCCACACCCAGGCGTGGGTTATTGCTATATTACTTTCTGCAACATGTTATCTTTGCAGTTACCTCACACTCTGTACAAACTCACTTGGTAACTGATAGCTATTCATTTAAAATATCAGTTTAAATATTAAATGTGCCCTTGAAATGCTATTGACATTTTGACAAAATATAATCTGAACTGTAAAATAAATGACTTGAAAGAAGTGAAGTAATGCGTAGATTTCAAAGACAGTTCTTGACACTACAGTAAAAGTAAAAATATATATTCACAAGGAAATATTGAAATGTTTTAGTCTTACAGTTAAAATAGCTTATTGTCAACATTTTGTGATATCAGAAAGTTTGAAGAGCTAGGAAATTACTATTCTTTGTCTTTATAATGATTATTAGACAGATGTTAGACTCTGCTTATTTTAATGAATTGTGACACGTTTATGAGGAAAAGTGGACTCAGTTACTCACATTGGACTACACATTCCTGGAAACTCAACTGAAATGTCCCCAAATTACTTGTGAATTTAAATGAAATTGCCTGATTAATAAGCATAATTTACTTTAACAACCTTAATCCATAAGCTATCTGCTCTATATATGCTACATTATATATGTCACTTGCATATGACATTCTCTAGAGCACACGAAAAAATACATATTATTTTTGCAACATGCTATATCTGCACTAATCATACATTCTAAACTAACTCAATTGGCAACTGACAAGCTATTTATTTGAAACATCAGTCTAAATATTAATTGTGCCTTTGAAATATTGTTGCCATTTCGACAAAATAAAACCTGAATTGAAAAATGAATTATCTGAAGAAGTGAAGTATTGTACAGATTTCAAAGACAGCTTATCAGAAAATATGGTATAAATACTATAATCAAAATAAAAAAAGAAGCAAAAAGTGTCTTCCAGCAATAACTTGAAATGGATTTAACATTCTTATCATTAAATAGCAAAATGAGTTTAAAAATGGGTGGCGAAAGCCAAACACACTCTGGCTAGGCTTATAAATGCCCTAGGGCAGATAGCCTAGTATGAACCTATGAACCTATGAACCTATAAATACTAATGACTTAAATAATGCAAATAAAAGATCAAACTTAATAAAATATTTTAATCTAAATAAGGCACAAGTAGTATTTCTCCTGGAAATGCATTGTAAGACTAACAATAGCTTTTTTTAGAACCCTAAGGACTATAAAGTCTTAGCTCAATCCTCCTATAGAATAAAGAAAAAAGGAGTAGCAATTCTCTGGAAGAAAAACGTAATCACTCCAAAAGTTATTTATAAATATGAAGACAAAGAAGGTCTACTAGCATTTGTTATAATTAAATTTAATAACAGAATATGGACCGTAGCTAATCTATATTGGTTCTCAGGAATTGGAGCAGGAACTGTTAAAACATCTAGATTTTATTTCCAACAATTATCAAGGAAATCTTATACTGAGAGGAGACTTTAATTGTACCTTAGAAGTTTCTGAAACCACCAAGAAGTCTTTTTGCATAGCAACTATTTCAAAATCCTTAAAAAATGGATTGATTCATTTCATTTAATTGACACTTTTAAAGTAAAAGATGATAAATCCTTATTATTTTCCCATAAAGACCACCGATTTGGAACACAAACCAGAACAGACAAATTGTTCGTAGTTCAATATTTACAAACAAAAAATCTCAACTTCTCAATAGTTCCATGCCCCTTCTCAGATCATGACTCTCTGATAATGAAGCTTCAAATAGAGTTTAAACCTTTAATCCTCTCAACTAGAATTCCATCATATATCACGAAATTAAAGAATTCAGACCTTAGATGTTGTCAAAACTGCAATTATTTCTTGAAATTAATAATACAACAGAAATCAGTAGAGTCATGGTTTGGGACTCATTAAAAGCATATTTATTTAGTAAGACCCTTAGCTGGTACAAAAACAAAGTTAGAGAGTGGGAATCTGAATCATTAGACTTGCAAACCAGACTCTTGACAGCAAAATCTAAAAAAAAATCAGAATTGTCCAGAAGTCAAAAAAAGAAATAGAGAAATTAAATAAAAAAAATAATGAAATTCTAACACACAAAACTTGTCTAGCCTTGGAAAAATAAAACTAAACTCATTAGCCACATCCCCCAGATATCTACATAACTTATCTATAAGAATTAAAATACAATCTAAAGCAAATAACATTAGTAGTATATATCATGAAAAGAAAAGGAAAAAAGTATCAGATATAGGAGACATCCTTGAAGCATTTTGGTTCCATTATATGGAACACTTCAAAAAAGAAGATTTAGATACCAATCAAATAAACTTAGATACAAACCTTATCAATATAAAAAAAATCCTGAAAACTTAAAACTAGACATACAAAAACCTATATCCTACAAAGAAATTGTTGACAAGATAAAAGAAAGTAAATCTAACAAAGCTCCAGGGATAAATGTTATAATTACGGAAATTTACGAACTCTTCCCTTAAACAGTAATCTCCCTTTTTCATAAAACTTTGCTAGAAGTCCAGTCAGAAGCAAAAATACTACCCTCATGGAAATATTCTCTCATAACACCAATTTTAAAACATAATAAACCATCAGACCTTTGCACCTCATACAGACCTATATCATTACTGAATAATGATTACAAAATATTCATGTCAATACTAGCTAACAGAATGAATATCCCACTTTCAAAAACAATTAATAATGATCAAATTGGATTTTTATATAACAGGCACACACATGATAATATTAAAAGAATACTTACTCTTATAGATTATGTGAATAAAGAAGATAGAGAAACACTTGTGATTGGATTAGACATAGAAAAATCCTTTGATTCCCTCAACTGGGAATATCTATTTAAAGCTTTAGCATTATTTAAATTTTCTTCCTCCCTGCATCATATTACTAAAAAGCATATATATATTAATAACTTAACCTACATTAAATTAGGTCCTTTCACTTCAGAATATATCCATATAACAAAAGGTACTAAACAAGTATGCCCCCTTTCTCCTATTTTGTTTGCTTTGGCTATAGAAATACTTGCAAAAATAATATGCGATAATCCAAGAATAAAAGGAATAGAAGTCTATGACCAGTACATATCTAAAATAATGCTTTTTGCTGATGATATTTTATTAATCCTATTAAACTCTAGATAGTCATTAGGAGAGCTAGAAGAAGTAAAGGAGACATTTTATAAGATTTCAGGTCTACACTTTAATAGATAAAAATCAAAATTTCTATTTTTAAATAAGAAAAAAAAACTACAAGTTACAGATAAATCCATCACAGGAAAACAAGAACTTAACACTAAATTATTTTGGAATAGCGTTATGCAAAAATATAAACAAAATAATATTAATAAAATATAAAAACATTATTGAAACAATAAAGATATATATAGAAAGTGGAACAAAACTATATTAACTTTTGAAGACAGATTGCAATTAATAAAAATGGTCTTATTGCCAAAAATACTATATGTAGCATTAGCAATACAGTTAATTCCTGAAAGATGCATTCGTAAAGAAATAAACTGATGTTTAATAAATTTTTTATGGCATCCCAAACATATATAAAAGCATCTGTGCTTAAAACTACAATAGACTTGATAAACCCAAATTATTTTGCCAACTGGAAAGAATTAACAAAGGCTATATTAACAAATGAATTTAATCTGTTAAAAAATGTTTAATAGTAGAGAAATCAAACAAACCCTGGTACATACTATGCATAAGTATACAGTATAATATAACAAAACCTTCTAAAACAACACTGATTAATCATTACATCACTTCCTTTAGGAAACTTATCAATGCAAACATAGATGTGTGGTTTGACCGTTTAACCCCATTTACCATCACGAAGAACTTTCTTCACAAAATATATAGGGAAACAATAACCTCATGGGAACAAAATGGATTCTTATACTGGTTTCAATGTGTAAATAAATTAAATGTTTTAGATATACATATGATAAAAACTGTGTACAATATTCCAACACAGGACTGGTTAACCTTACAAAGCATTCTAATGTACACTCAAGATTTATGCAAATTAATTAATAATTCCTCATTTAAAGATATTCCAAATCTAATAAGTTTTCTGTATGAATTTATATATAATAGTTGTGAAAAGAAAAATTCTATTTCAAGTCTGTATAAAGAGTTAATAACATATAAAACAATCCCCAAACCATCATACTGACAATTCTTGACAAATGGTCAGTCATTGCAGTTAACAGAAGAAATTAAAACTAACATCTTACTATCAGTTAATTACACCTCTAACACACAGTACTGGAAACTATTTAACTGGAAATGCTTACATAGAGCATTTTTAACACCAGATAGAATTAAAAAGATCAGTACTACTACAAATGTTTTTTGCTGGAGGTGTGAAAAGTCAAATAAAGCAGACTGGATTCATATTTTTTATGAATGTAATAAAACTAAATCATATTGGAATGGAATCAATAATTTTTTACAATCTTTATTTAATGAATCCTTTACCTTAACTAAAGTATTGATAATTCTAAATGTAAATGAAGGTCCCTACCTGAATAAGACAAATATGTATTTGTTATGGACAATACTTGCTATATCTAGGAAATGCGTAACCAGAAGGTAGAATTCAAATACACCCCAATCTTGGAAGAATTCTACACTTTACTGAAGACAACTGCATTGATGGAAATAAAAATCAAGGAACTATGAATCTATCCCAGGCCATTGGTAAGTAATGCTTGAAAGAAAGTTATATCTTTGTTGGACACTCTGCACTAATCAATATTGTATCTCTGATAACTGATCTGTTAATTCTATATTTAATAACATACAGTGTATATAATTGAAAGTCAGGCTACTGTAGATATTGTATATAGTTGTTTAAAATGATGTTTAAAATATTATGTAAATGTTATTTTAATTGAAAATTAAAAAAATATATATTTGAGAAAAAAAAAAAAAAACACAGAACCTTGACTTATTGTCCAAGATTGCAATGCAGCTGAGATGGGAATCTTTGACCTTTCCCCACTGCAGTATGATCTCAAAGTGCAGAGAAGACCCTTCCAACATACCCATGTTGTATTCATTTTGTGTGAGCTGTTGATATTATATGTTTTCCATGTTCTGGCATTGATCTTATTGCATTTGACATTCGGAGCAATCAACATTTTGAATGCATTCTTACTCTGATATACTTTCTACAAAATCACTAACTGGTTATTGTCACAATCCATTCTAAACTTAATCCTAAGCAAGACTTTGATATATTAAACTTTCTCAGTATGGGGTAGCTACTCTTTCCTTTTCAGCAGATACAAGTTCAGTCTTGCCTGGGAGTAAACTGTGACCTCTGATTTTGAAGTACATATTTTCAGATTTTAAATCAGTCATATAAACACAACAGACTGCTGCTGTACATATTATAAATCAAGTTAATAGAGGATAAGAAGGCAGCAATATCTTCAAAGGAGAAAAATTACAACCCTCCCAGTCTTATACTGAATAGTTTACAGACTTCTTCTGCATCTTCCTTCCCACTGAAATTATTAACAGTAAAGGAGCTAAGAAACTATTTTCTAAAGGTCTATACCCACCTTGACTCTAGACAACTTAATAGTGAGAATGAAGGTACAACACTTGTTTCTTAATGAGAGGGTTGGACATTAAGGCAGCAGCCTGGGGACTGGCATTGTTGTGACACTTCCTGCAATACATTTAAGGATACTCTGTTATATATTGGTGTGGTATCCTTCAAGGCCCCTGAGCCAGTGGAAACCACAACCCAAGCTGCGGAAGCCCTTACAAATGCCTTCTATGAACACCTCCAGGACTGCATGGATCAGGCAATCCCAAATAAAACCAAGACTCTTTCCACAAAGGGCAAACGTCCAGTCTGGTGGACCCCAGCCATTAACAAACTTTACAATAAGAGGAGAAAGCTATTACATGATAGAACAAAATCCATAAAAGAGAAGTCACCCCTGATCATTATTAGTAAAAAAATACGAGCACTCATAAAATCAACTAAGGCCAATTTTGAGAGAAAAATTGCCATGGATTCAAAGGACAATCATAAGGCCTTTTTCAGCTATGTTAGGAACCTGGGTGGAAACTCCCAGATATGCTCAGAATTAATCCAAAATGATACAAAAATCACTGAACCCACAGATATTGCCAACATACTGGCAGACAGGTTCAGTGCAAACTTCACCCCCCTCTCCCCCTCACAGGAGAGATAAGTATCCCAGCAGAGTGTAGCCTCCCAGACATCTCAAATGCGCAGGTGAAAGCTGCTCTCTAAAGCTAAAACACAGCATCAATGGGACCGGATGGTGTCCCCAGCTGTGTGCTACACGAGCTAAATGAGGAATTAAACCCGCACATAAGGCAGCTGTTTAATCTCAGCCTTACCACAGGATACGTGCCCAAGGAGTGGCGTACAGCAACTGTGGTCCCACTCCACAAAGGCGGTGCCTCACGGACCCTGGTAATTACCGCCCCATAAGCTTAACAAGTCTAGTCTGCAAAGCTATGGAGAGGATCATAATGGAGCTCATAAACAAAGATATAGGGGACTTGCAGACATTGGACCCGACCCAGTTTGGCTTCGTCAAGGGCAGATCATGCCTTTTGAACTTGGTCGACTTCTTGAAACAGTCACCAAGGCCATTGATGAGGGAAAGGCAGTCCATACAGCCTACCTTGAACTTGCAAAGGCCTTCGACACAATACCCCACTCGGGTATTGTAGAAAAACTTACCAGCTTAAATGTAAACCCATATGTCACAAGATGGGTTGCAAACTGGCTTAAGGACAGAACCCACAGGGTTAGAGTTGCTGGCACTATGTCAGACTCCAAGCCGGTCACAAGTGGTGTCCCACAGGGCTCGGTCCTTGGCCCCCTATTGTTCGGCATCTACTTCTCAGAAGTACAGGCCAACATGGGAGAACTTTGGCTGACAAAGTTTGCAAACGACTGCAAACTGGGCGCCATAGTGGAAAGTGCATCGGACACGGATATCCTTCAGAAGGGACTCACGGAAACAGATAGCTGGTGCCAGAGCCATGGCCTGAAGTTAAACGCCAAAAAATGTATAGTCATACCCTTCGGGAAAAACAAGGTAACCCCAAGCTATCATATAGGTGGCAATCCACTAAGCACAGAAGAGGTTATCAGGGACCTGGGGACCCAGGTTGACAGTGGCCTTTCTTTTGACACTCACGTTGCTAAAGTGGTTAGAAAGACCTTCTACATTGCCCACCTGATCTTGAAGGGATTCACATCCAGATCTAGTGAGGTCATTGTTCTCCTGTACTCTTCACTTATCAGACCAATGATTGAGTACAATGCCCCATTCAGGATGTATCTCACCCGACATCTGCAGCAATTGGAGAGACCCCAAAAGTTCCTCACCAAAAGGATAAAGGGACTCCAAAATCTGTCATATGCTGCCAGATTGAAGAAACTCCAGCTCTATTCAGTTGCATACCGTCTGCTCAGAGGTGACATGTGCCTGACATACAAGGCCATGTCCAACCCGGAATTAATGGACATGCTCCACCTCAAAAAATCCAAATCCACCAAAACCACTAGAGCAAGTGACTTAAACCTTAGCAAGGATATAAATAGGACGTGCTGGAGGGATAGATTTATCACTCAGAGACTCCCTATGCTGTGGAATAAAATCCCATGCACCTCGTTGGCTTTGTTCAAGAGAAATCTTGACCTGTGGATGGGAGATCGTAGGTTTATCCCAGGAATCATCTCTGTGTCACTGCTGGACAGAGGCACAACAAACTAATGGGCACAGTATTTTTTCATATAAGGGGTGGCGTAAGCCACAAAAATTTGGGCTATGCTTATAAATGCCTTAGGGCAGATAGCCTAGTATAAACCTATGAACCTATGAACCTATTCCTTTTCGAAGCAGATAAAATACAACTGGACATTACATGACCCCTTCACTATATCTTCAAAGATGGAGAGCTGAAGCATTGTTTCAATGATGTAGTTTTTTTTTCTCTTAAATCAGAGGCTTAACCATTGAATGAAATTCATTTTCAAGAGCACTCATGCAGGATTTCACAGGGTGGAAATGAAAATCGATTCCTCTACCTGTAGTGCACACCACCTTATATTCGAACATGTGGACCACCACATAAGTTTTGTAATCCAGTGGCTTTGTTCCCTACCATTAATATAATACAGATCTAATTATTATATAAGCTGGGTAAGCGTGCTGCTGCTTAGACCTTTTGTTGTCCATGAACTAGTTCATAAGAGCAAGAATGGATGCAACACATGCACACCCTCACACACATGTGCACACATGCGAGTCTTGTGGCACACACACACACACACACACACACACACACACACACACACACACACACACACACACACACATATATAGACTCACACACAGAGACATATATATATATATATATATATATATATATATATATATATATATATACACATATACATATATACACACATATAAATATATATATATATCTATATATATATATATATATATATATATATATATATATATATATGTATATATATATATATATATATATATATATGTATATATGGGTCAACTTTAGTAGACCAAATGTTCACTTACCCGACTGTCAGCCAAGAAGAAAAGAATGACAACCGCAGAATACCGACATCCAGGAACACCGACTTCCCACTCCAGGTAAGTAACTGGTTAGCCACCCTTTTGAACTTTGTCCCTTACCGTTGAGGTAGTGTTATCTCGGAGTTGGTATATTTAAGAAGGGTGTGTGTGGAGGGAACAGTCCCCCCACATGCGGAGTGCATGGGGGGCTTGCCCCCCTGCTATACACATTTTAATGTGTTTTTATGTGTATTACGGGAACAGAAATGTGTTCCGTTCCATAATTACTTAACATACCTTTGTCAGGGATATCTGCTGTCAGTGATGTCATCTCGAAGATCTGGTCGTCCGTGATCCGGTGTTTCGTTCTTCTTTCGTGGACATATATATGTATATAAACACATATGTACATACGTGTGTGTGTGTGTGTGTGTGTGTGTGTGTGTGTGTGTGTGTGTGTGTGTGTGTGTTTCTGTTTATATAGGCTGTGAACAGTTGGTCAAATGACCAGCTAACATTGACATTTCTTTTGGTTGATGCAGACAGATGGTTGACAGATTTGCAAGCTGGACAATCACTGGGTAGGAGAATATTTTCTTTACCCCAGGAACTGTGTGATCTTGGAGTTAGTATATATAACTATCAGGGGGTGTGGGGGTGCAAGTTTACTTTTCCCCCTGCAAAAACACTTATATTTGGTTTAATCTGCAAAGGGGTAGTCTCCAGACCATGCACAAAACATGTCAGCATTTGTTGGTTTGATATTTTGAAGCTGATATTCTGGGTGTCACTGTAGCTGGTCATATGATATATGTGTATGTATGTATGTATATATATATACATATATATATATATATATATATATATATATATATATATATATATATATATATACATATAAGACTGGTTTCGTACAAAGACATCATCAGTATATAGGTTCATAGGTAGCTTATAGGCTATCTGCTCAAAGGCATTTATAAGCCAATGAAACAATAGTCAAAAAGACTAAAAACTGAAAAATAAAAATAAAATACTTTTGGCAACCAGTCCGATAAACCAGAATCCCGTTTATTGCACAAAGACAAGATACTAAAACAACTAAGCGCTTTTGCCTGTAAAACATATAGGCTTCTTTGGAGTTGTCTTAGAATAGTTAAACAATGTTTAAATACCATCAATTAAAACTACCCTAACCAATCACATCAAGGGTGTAGTCTACATCAAAACTGAATACATACTTGTTATTGTTAAATATAAAATCCACACTCTGCATAAACTGTTAATAAAATTCCTTCCCTTGTTTCTGTTTTTCTTTAAGGAATCAAGTCTTGTCTTAATTTTAAAAATGGTTTTAAAGAAATAAAATCATTCATGCCAGGAGCTACTAAAGAGTTTAAATATAGCTGCCAGTTAGATTCTTTTGCTTCTAAGAGAGTTTTTCCACCCACCCTTTTCATTGTAGGTCACCTTATCTATTATAAAAAAAAATACATTTCTTAAAATTTAAACACTTGGTAGTGTGAAGATACAGGGCATTGTGGACATCCCTGTTTTTAATAGCCCTCACATACTTTGTATCCTCTCCTTTAATCTTCTGGTGATTTTTCCTACATAAAACCCGGGGCATGAAAGACAGGTGGCAACATATACCACCATTGAGGAGCTGTAATTGCATCTCCCTGGACACGTCAATGTATAACTTGTATTTGTCACAGAAACGTAGGGCCCCCTCCTCTATGGTTGTATATGTTGCCATCTGTCTTTCCTGCCCTGGGTTTTATGTAGGAAAAACCACCAGACGATTAAAGGAGAGGATACAAGAGCATGTGAGGGCTATTAAAAACAAGGATGTCCACAATGCCCTGTATCTTCATACTACCAAGTGTTTAAATTTTAAGAAATTTATTTTTTTTATAATATATAAGGTGACCTACAGCAAAAGAGGGGGGATTGCAAAACTCTCCTAGAAGCAAAAGAATCTAACTGGCAGCTACGTTTAAACTCTTCAGTAGCTCCTGGCATGAATGATTTTATTTCTTTAAAACCTTTTTAAAATTAAGACAAGACATGATTCCTTAAAGAAAAAGGGAAACAAGGGAAGGAATTTTATTAACAGTTTATGTAGAGTGTGGATTTTATATTTAATAATAACAAGTATGTATTCAGTTTTGATGTAGACTACACCCTTGATGTGAATGGTTGGGGTAGTTTTAATTGATGGTATTTAAACATTGTTTAGCTATTCTAAGACAACTCTGAAGAAGCCTATATGTTTTACAGGTGAAAGTGCTTAGTTGTTTTAGTATCTTGTCTTTGTGTAATAAATGGGATTCTGGTTTATCGGACTGGTTGCGAAAAGTATTTTATTTTTGCATTTATAAGCCTAGCCGGAATGTGTTGGCTTTCGCCACCCCCTTAGATTAGTTCCATATGCCTCTGTCTGGCAGAACCATTGAAGTGATCCCTGGGGTAAACTTTCTGTTTCCCATCCACTCGTAAAGGTTTCTCTTTAAGAGAGTTAGTGAGGAGCTCTGCCTAATGTAGATTGGAATCTTGTTCCAGAGCATGGGAAGTCTCTGGGACAGGAATATATCCCTCCAGCATGTCCTATTTAATGTTGTGGTGAGGTTTAGATCCCTGGAGCATGTGGCTTGAGAAGATATGGTTTTCTATAGGTGGAGCATGTCCATCGATTCTGGGTTGGACATGGCCTTGTACGTCAGGCAGAGATCACCTCTGAGTAGGCGGTATGCAACGGAGTGCAGCTGGAGCTTCTTCAGTCAAGCTGCATAGGCATCTGCTTGAGGCCAGTGATCCACTTGGTGAGGTACTTCTGTGGTCTTTCCAGATGTTGCAGGTATCTTGTAAGGTACATCTCAAATGGGGCATTGTACTCTATGATGGGTCTGATGAGTGATGCATAGAGGGGCCCAATGACCTCTTTTGATCTGGATGCAAACTGTTTTGTGATTAGGTGGGCCACATAGAAGGATTTTCTAACCACTTTGGCAATGTGATTTTCAAAGGAGAGGTTACTATCTACTTGGGTCCCCAGATATCTTATTATGTCTTCCATATTTAGGGGGCTACCACGTATGTGGTAGTTTGTGGGTACTTTGTTTTTTCCAAAGTGGATAACTATGCACTTTTTGGCATTTAACTTGAGGGCATGGTTTTGCCACCAGGTATCTGTCTCAGTGAGACCCTTTTGGAGGATATCTGTGTCAGCCAAAGAGTCAATTATAACCACTAGTTTGGAGTCGTCTGCAAACTTGGTCAGCCATAGTCCTCCTTTGCTTGCCTGTACCTCTGAGAAGTATATGCCAAACAGGAGGGGTCCTAAGACTAAGCCCTGGGGAGTGCCACTTGTAACTGGTTTAGAGTCAAACCTAGCTCCCACAACTCTTACCATGTGGGTTCTGTCCATGAGACAGCTGGCAACCCATCTCGTGACATAGGGGTTTATGTTCAGGCTGGTGAGCTTTTCCATAATACCTGAGTGGGGAATGGTGTTGATGGCCTTTGTGCGGTCTAGGTAGGCTGTGGGGATCACCTTTCCCTTGTCTATAGCCTTGGTAACTGTCTCAAAAAAGTCTACCAGGTTTAGGAGGCATGATCTGCCCTTAACAAAGCCAAACTGGTTAGGGTCCAGTGTTTTGTAGGTTCCCAATGACTCTGTTAATGTAATACATGATGATGTGCTCCATAGCTTTGCAGACCAAGCTAGTCAGGCTTATAGGGCAATAGTTCCCAGGGTCCGTTGTGGCTCTAGCATTGTGAAGTGAAATAACCATTGCTGTGCACCACTCTGTGGGCATGTAGCCTGTGGAGAGGCTGAGTTTTAACAGTGTGTTTAGGTGAGAGGTTAGTTCATCTTTGAGCTTGTGTAGGACACAGCCTGGGACACTGCTCGGTCCCATTGATGCTGTGTTTTTGGCTTTGGAGAGGGCTGTTTTAACCTGAGTGTCTGCGATTTCAGGGGCACTACATTCTTCTGGTACAGTTATGGGCTATTCTGGGGGTGAGAGGGTGGTGAAGTTTGCACTGAACCTGTCTGCCAGGATGTTGGCTATATCGGTCGGTTCAGTGTATTTTGTGCCATTCTGACCTAACTCTGAGCAGATATAAGAATTGCCACTTAGATTCTTGACATAGCTAAAGAATGCCTTGTGGTTATCTTTGGAGTCCATGGCAATTTTTCTTTTGAAGCCAACCTTGGATGATTTTATGAGAGAACGTAGTTTCTTGCTGATACTGATCAGGGATGTCTTCCTTTCTTGAGATTTTACTCTTTTTTGTACTAGTTTCCTCCTTCTATTGTATAGCTTGTTTATGGCAGGGGTCCACCAGAATGGTTTCCTTTTCTTGGAGGAGTGAGTCTTGGTTTTGTTTGGGATAGCATGATCCATGCCTTCTTGAAGGTGCCTGTAGAGTGCATTAGTAAAGGATTTTGCAGCTTGGACAGCATTATCCTTTAGCATGGGGGCTTTGAAACTTCCCACCTCGGTCTTAAGTAACGTGAAGTTTGCTTTTGAAAAGTATTTCATGGTGGTTTCTTTGACCAGGGGTGGTGGCAGGATGTGGATATCCAGAGTGATTAGTTTATGGTCAGATCTAACCAGCAAGAGTTTGACCTCCGGTGTGGAAGACCGGTCACCCTCGTTGGTGATGACCAGGTCCAATATGTTGTCACCTCTAGTGGGAGTGTTGACCAGTTGATCCAGGGTGTTTGATTTTATAAATTCTAGGAAATGTTGGGCAAGGGAGTTTTTACTTGCGTAGTTCTCCCAGTTAATGTTTGAGTAATTAAAATCACCCAATATCAGGGTGTTTGGTAGGACCTTAATGTTTCCCAGTGTTTCCAGGAATGTGTAGTGGGGGTCCTGGGACATGGTGGGTAATCTGTCACAAGCTATAATTTGAATAGCAGTTTTGCCCATTGTTAGTTGCATGTGGATGATCACTGAAGCATTATGCTGTGCCACTAACCTGGAGGTGTGGGTAACCTTGATGAATATAGATACTCCCCTGCCTTTTGTATTTCGGTCTGGGTTTTGTGTCCAAAATATATGATATGAGTTGTTGTCTGGTAGTGCTGGGGTGCTCTCTGGAGCCTTATACCAGGTTTCAGTTACTGCACATATATTGATTTTTTCCATACTGAGGAGTGCCTCGAGTGCATGCATTTTGAGGTTTAGACTTCTGGCATTGAGTAGCATTACCCTCAGTTTTTTGTTACTTTTGCTATTTACGGCAGTGGGTTTGTCTTTTGAGCCTTGCCTAAAAAAGGCACTATGGGGTGGCAAGAGCCTGGGCCAGTATTCAAAAGCCTAAGGGGGACAGGGGCAAGCCATCTCTAGTGAAGCAGCGTGGCTTGTCGAGCATGTCATTTCAGGCTGACATACACTAGATCCCCTTTGAATGACACCAGATGCTTAGCCAGTTGTTGAAATTGATAATTTATTCTCTATACCATGGTATCATTCTTGGTGAGGGCAGGACGCTACTCAGGGTCAGGGTCATACCGGCCTGGGCTATGTGATCAGAGAGCTCCTCTATGTCTCTTTTCATGTAGTCCAGGGAGGTATGGCTGCAGTCATTCACACCAACATGGACAATGACATAGTCATATTTGTACTTGTTCTGGAGTGACCTGAGTGCTTGTGTTATGTGGCAGATCCTGGCACCCGACAGGCAGCTAACAATAACCTTCTCCTTATTCAGCCTAGTGAGTGGGACATCAGTGTGCTTGACTATAGAGTCACCTATTACAAGTGAGTTGGGTATGTTATTTTGCCTTAAGGGCTGTGATTGCATGGCACACTGGTTTTGTGAAGTATGTGTTTCATGGTTTGTGTTGGGGGGTGGAGGTTGCTTGGATGTCTGCTTTGGAGGTCCCTGTTGCATTTGCAGATTTTTATTTAGAGCCTCAGAGTATGTTTTCGTGTATTTATGTGTGTTTTTTGCCAGTGCTGGTTTCATAGGTCAATATGAGACTGGTGGTGTGATGCAAGTAATTCCCTTCTCCTCTTGACTACCTGGTCCAGTCTTGGGATGAGAGAGCTTAGCCTCCAGTTTGGCTGTATAATTGCATCTCTCACATGTATTTGTGTTTAGTGGAAGGAGGAGAGGATTGTCTGTGTACATGAGGCAATTGTAACATTGCCTCAAAATGCCGAGATTCATCAGTTGAACCAAAGAGTACACCTGAAACTGCCCTTTGGACATGCCTGGATAGGTACAGAGTCTGTTTTACTGATTGGCTGGTAAGGTTGAATAGGGAGCCTTGTCCTTCTCTACAGTATACGGTGGTCTAGTGCTAAGAGTTTTGAGCAAGTGCCGGGATGAGAAGTGAATGGTTTGAGTGCTTAAGTTGAAAGTTTGTCTAGTTCCAAGGGAAAAATTGAAGTGTACACTTTGTGGAGCCAGGAAAAGTTTTACCCTAGCTAACCTGCTCTGCTCGGCGTGCAAAACCACTCAAATGCGGGTGTTATAGCAGGGAAATGAAAGAGATAGAAATTAGCCAAAATGGTGAATAACCTACTACTTTCTGGGCTGAAACCACTCCTCCAGGGACAGATAGGCTGCATAAAGATCCCTCTCTCACAGTGAACAGAGAAACTTCCTTCTATCCAAGTAAAGTATGGGCAAACACAGAAACTTGTAACACAGCCCTGAATTCAGCACTAACCAGAAAACTGGACTATACTAGTTTAGAAAGGTGGGAAAACAAGTATATATATATATATATATATATATATATATATTTATTTATTTTTTTTCTGAAAATAAAGCAAATACAATTAAAAAAAACACTTTAAATGCACTGAAATGGCTATCACACCTGAGTGTATAGCCTACAACAGTTAAACAGAAAATTTAAACACAAAAATGACTTTGTTAAAGTGCAGGCAGTAAAATAAGTACAATATGTATATATTTACATATAGACACATATATACATATATAAATATATATATATATATATATATATATATATATATATATATATATATATATATAAAGTTTATATATACATATAAAAGCAAGTTAACTTGAGGAGCATAAACACTGATGTGAACACCATTGACCACTAATGGTTGAAACAAATGCACATTAATCCTCAATGGACTAAATAAAATAGTAAACCCATGGTTTTGTGGGGTGAAGCCACTCCCTTGTCATTGGTGGCACTAGAGGGGAACACATGGGGACACATGCTCCCAGAGAAAGTGAGTGCCACCCCCTCAGAATGCTGGGAATGCTAAAAAATGCTTGATACTAAAAGAAATGCTAAGTGTATTACAAAAGGGCATGACTGACTCTTTTTAGCATGTTTTTTGAATGTTTTCTGGTCAGGAGATTAGTGAGGTGGAGGAGTTAATTAATATATGTTAATTAACTAGGAAAGGTAAATAAGTGTCTTCAGGAAAGTAGTAGTTGCTACACTTATGAGAGTGTGTGTGTTTGTGTGAATGACCCATTTAGAAAGAAGGTTTCTGGTTAAGTGATTTAATCAGTTTCACGTGGATAGAGGTAGAAATAATCAAGCACTGTCCCTTTGAAGTAGCTCATTATGGATGTGGAACCTTAATTCCTAATTCAAAACTTCTCTTCACTTAATTTTTTTGTAAATCAGTCATTAGGGTTTAATAGTTCTTATTGTTTGGAAAATGCATGGCCAAGCATGACCTACTGTAGTTCTAACCTTTTAAGGTCATCATCATCGTCTTTCAGCTGTTCCCATTAGGGGTCGCCACAGAGGATCATCTGTTTACATTTCTTCCTGTCCTCTGCATCTTGCTCTTTCACACCAACCACCTGCATGTCCTCTCTCACCACATCCATAAACCTTATCTTAGGCCTTCCTCTTTTCCTCTTACCTAGCAGCTCCATCCTTAGTATCCTTTTCCCAATATACCCAGCATCCCTCCTCAGCACATATCCAAACCAACACAATCTCGCCTCTCTTGCTTTGTCTCCAAACTGTCCAACCTGAGCTGACCCTCTAATATACTGATTCCTAATCCTGTCCATCCTAGTCACACCCAGTACAAATCTTAGCATCTTTAACTCTGCCACATCCAGCTCTGACTCCTGCCTTTTTGTCAATTCCACCGTCTCCAACCCATATAACATAGCTGGTCTCACTACCCTCTTGTAGACCTTCTATTTCACTATTACACATACCCATCTGTCACAAATCACTCCTGACACTCTTCTCCACCCATTCCACCCTACCTGTACTCTCTTCTTCACATCTCTTCCACACTCACCATTACTCTGAACTGTTGATCCCAAGTACTTAAACTCATCCACCTTTACCAACTCTACTCCCTGCATCCTCAGCATTCCTCTACCTTCCCTCTCATTTACACACATATATTCTGTTTTAGCCCTGCTGACCTTCATTCCTCTCCTTTCTAAAGCATATCTCCACCTCTCCAGGGTCTTCTCAACCTGGTCCCTACTCTCACTATAGATCACAATGTCATCTGAAAACATCATAGTCCACAGGGCCTCCTGTCTGATCTCATCTGTCAATCTGTCCATCACCACTGCAAATAAGAAAGGGCTCAGAGCTGATCCTTGATATAATCCCACCTCCAGCTTAAACATATCTGTCACTCCCACCGCACTCCTCACCAATGTCACACTACCCTCGTACATATCCTGTACCACTCTTACATACTTCTCTGACACTCCTGACTTCCTCATACAATACCACAACTCCTCTCTAGGCACCCTGTCATATGCTTTCTCTAAATCCACAAAGACACAATACAACTCCTTCTGACCTTCTCTGTATTTCTCTATCAACACTCTCAGAGCAAACATTGCATCTGTAGTGCTTTTTCCTGGCATGAATCCATGATCACTAATCATCACGTCCCTTCTTAACCTAGCTTCCACTACTCTTCCCCATAACTTCAAGCTGTGACTGATCAATTTTATCCCTCTGTAGTTACTGCAGCAAAGGTACATGATTTGAATCCTCCCACCTCCATTTCATTACGGTGTGACTGTGAGCAAGTCACACAAGCAGTATGTCTGGCACTCTGAAAAAGGACACTTTCGTCAGTAGGTTTACCAGTTAACAAACAGACAAAAAATAGTATTTAAAATGTGTCATTTTTGTGCCCCTTCCATGGATTATTTTTATCTTTGTCCAGAATTACTGAGCAAAGAAAAAGAAAATTGTTGTCTGTTCCCTGTAAAATTTGTGGTTTTCATATAAAAGCAAGATGAGATTAAAGTCAATAAATAATGTTAGGCATGTGCGTTTCAGAATTTTTGTCCTTTAGATAGTGATTGTTAATGCGACTTCTTCAGTAGCTAAGAAGAAAATTTAAAATCTGCTCCTGATTGTTGGATCTTTTGTCTCTGATTTTGAGCTAGGAGACTGGAAGGACGCGAGGTACATGTAATGAGATACGCTGTATGGTTCTCCAAGTAGTGAGTTGGAATGCATTTATTGGTCATTATGTATGTATTTGTTCAGTCATTTTATCTTATTGTGCAAGGTAGTGCAGTATTCCATATGTTGAAGTTGGAAAGCTGGCTGTAGCTCTAATTTCTTTAGTTTTTTTCCATGTAGGTGTTATGGATAGTATGGTATTCATGATATTGCAAGCCTACTCTTGTGTTGTTTGCGTGCTTGATGCTGACTGGAGTTGATTGTGTTTTTTTGTTTTTTTTTGGTTGGGGAGGTGTTACTTAGCTTGCCTACATGGGGCCTTGGACTTTTGCAACTTGTATGTAGTAAAATAAGTGCAAAGTAACATTTTATCCATGCTGTCAGCTCCCTCCCTAGTTGTTAGCAAATGTCCTACATTTTGCCCATTTGTTCCCCCTTATCAGTGGTAGTGTCATGTTCCAAATTTTTAATATGCAAAGATGACTATGGCTGCAGATTCTTTAATTATTTTACTTATTGGTGCTATAAATGTTATGGTAATGTCAAAATCCATACTAAACTGTCTGAAAATGAAGCTTCAACTTACACATTCAAGGATATAAAGTTTTAATGATCTCATAAAACTATGTTTTTTAAAGTCCTCTGTTGAGACTTGCTCAAATATATTTATAATTATATTCAGAAAATCATACCTGTATCATTTAAATTACTACATATTCAAAAAATATTCATATCCTGGAACTGGTTATTATGAGCAGACATTCCCTTTTGAGTTCTATCTATTCCTCTCAGCTCTCCCTATTTTGTAGAATGTCCCTTATTTTGCTTCAAGTGTTTGACCTGTCCCTCATAACATTTTTTCTTTTCTGGTAAATCACTCAAGATTACAGTCAGCCAGTAATTCCAATTATTAGTTCTTAGAACCAAAAGCTGCAGAGGTTCAAAGGTTGCCTGAAGCTGCTGCAACTAATGGACTAAGTGTTTTCAAATTGCAGTGAATGTTTTTGCTTTGGTTAAAATAGTACTTATAAGCTTTCTGCTTAATAAAAGAAGCAGGACTGAATCAGAAATAAAAACAGTTTGTTTAAATGAAAGACAGTGAAGGTGCAGTGTGCTCGGAGTTCTTGAACCAAAGATAATATTCAGGACAAGGTCAGACCTTGTCAAATCATTAGAATGGCAGGAATTAAAACAATGATTTTACAGAATTCAAAAATTTCTAAATGAGCAACAGGTGTTATTACTGTAAAAATCTAAGCAAATAGGATATATATATATATATATATTTATGTGTGTGTGTGTGTGTGTGTGTGGATCTAGGACGTTTGCTCGACTGAGCAAATGTCCGAATCCATAAAACCCGAACACACTTTAACGAAAGCGCTTTTATCAAAAAAGCGCTTCCGTTAAAGCATGTGACAAAAAAAAAAAAAAAACACTACATTCACATTTTAGCAGTGCCCCCCACACCCCTCAACTTTAATATTCTCCCTCCAAAACTGCACTACAGTGGGGAAAAGGGAAATTTCCCTTACCCACACCATAGTACAGCCTCAGCAACAGTCATACTTACGCGAGAGTGCTTCTTTGGTGAAAAGCACTTTCGCGTAAGTATGCCTGGCCATTTGGATTTTGGTCATTTGCTCAGTCGAGCAAACATCCTAGATCCATGTGTATATATATATATATATATATATATATATATATATATATATATATATGGTTTACAATCATTATTTCAAATCACACTCGGTCGACTGCACTATGTTCAACAACGGAAAGTCGAACACAGCAATATCGAACTTTAAAAGCAAGCCTAGGAATGGGTTTTAACATGGGTCGGGATAGGGGTGAGGTTTGTAGTTCGGCAATAGCAGTGATGATGGTAAACCATAAATATATATATATATATATATATATATATATATATATATAGGTTTACAATCAAAATAACAAATACATGTGCTGAAAATCATATAAATAAAAGTCAGATAATTAAAAATGTAATAGATGTCATTAAAATGTTTGAGTGGTATAAACGTCAAAGTGTTATTACTTTCGGCTTTGAGAATACGACTATATAATCATAGTCATTTGAACTTGCTGCAACTACATTTGTGTGCATCTGTGAAGTTGTGAACTGTAATTAGAGTTGTTGTTTGGGCAAAAGTAAGCCTGATGTAATGAACAAAGATCGCAGTACAGTGCGGGTTGGGAAATTCATCCTTTTCCTCACTGAAATGCAATCTCAGATTTGGAATATATAGTTAGATGGGGTGTGGGGGCACAGCCCTCCACAGGAAGGTGCAGGGTGGCTTTACCCCCCTGCAAAAATGTGATTTGAACTGTAGAAGTGACACTTACCTGAGCTCCTATATGGACATCACATTCTATATTCGGCAAAAATGTCGAATCTGCTGAATTTGTTCAACCTTGCTGTTCGATGTTCCGAATAGTATTTGTTTCACTTTTCGAGATTTTGATAGTAAACCTATATATATAATAATTTAAAAGAAAATTAGAAAAAACATGAAGAATGTTAAATGTTTGGCTCCAGAAAGTATATTGCTGCCAGTACTGTGTTAGCAATGTTGCAGTACCCAATAGTACGATGGTGATATACTGGGATTCAAAGACATTGCCAAGCCACATGGGCCAATACCTAATTAACAGCTTATTATCAAGTCCCTGAATTGAACAATGTACAGTTACACACAGTTGCACTAGTGTCTCCCTCAGCAACCCATGCAAGTTGCGCACACACACACACACACACACACACACACACACACACACACACACACACACACACACACACACACACACACACACACACACACACACACACACACACACACACACACACACACACACACACACACACACACACACACACACACACACACACACACACACACACACACACACACACACACACACACACACACACACGAGCACACAGATGGCTTAGCAGTACTTACATCTAAGTGTCTTATAACCTCATTCCTGCCAGAAGACTGAATGGGGAAATGCCATCAAAAGATGATATAAAATGTTTTAATTCACTCCCCACATAGTGTGGTAGTGAGATTCTTTGAAATGCTCTACTGTAGTATTTTGATCCTGTTGAAAAGTTTAAGGGAGGTAAATTCATCTATTTATCATTCAAAGCTCTTTTGGACTGTTACATTTGTATGTGGATGTCACTAGGAAGGACAGTGTAGAGGTACAGATTGGGACTCCTTACTGTAAGCGTGCCACACTGGTTTCAGAACTGGAATCCTATATGACTTGAAGGAAACCTGCCCAAAAACAGGATACTGACACTTACATTATTTGGAATTTAGTATGAAATATGTGAAGGCAATTTTTCAAAGTATAAACACTGAATGCATTCAGAACAAAGAATCAGATTTTCAAAAAACATATATCTATATTAAGACAAGTCTTTTTGAAAGTAACAAATGAAATTGAAAAGTAAGTGAGAGAGAGAGAGAGAGTGAGACAGCAAAGGAGATACAACTCTGGTATAAAATTTGAGATACAGATATAGGTGGAGAAATAAAACATCAAAAGAATTGAAATCTGTTCACAAGTCAATACAAAGTTATTGACTGTTTTAAGTATGTTCAATAAGTTCTTTACAAAGCATAAGATAGATAGCTTTTGCCCATGGATGATACGTAAATGTACCTATGTATGCATCCCATGGATGATACGTAAATGTACCTATGTATGCATCCCATGGATGATACGTAAATGTACCTATGTATGCATCCCATGGATGATACGTAAATGTACCTATGTATGCATCCCATGGATGATACGTAATGTACCTATGAATGCATCCCATGGATGATACGTAAATGTACCTATGTATGCATCCCATGGATGATACGTAATGTACCTATGTATGCATCCCATGGATGATACGTAATGTACCTATGTATGCATCCCATGGATGATACGTAAATGTACCTATGTATGCATCCCATGGATGATACGTAAATGTACCTATGTATGCATCCCATGGATGATACGTAAATGTACCTATGTATGCATCCCATGGATGATACGTAATGTACCTATGTATGCATCCCATGGATGATACGTAAATGTACCTATGTATGCATCCCATGGATGATACGTAATGTACCTATGTATGCATCCCATGGATGATACGTAATGTACCTATGTATGCATCCCATGGATGATACGTAAATGTACCTATGTATGCATCCCATGGATGATACGTAATGTACCTATGTATGCATAAAGATTTCTGCTAAATGTGCCAAGGAAATGATAACGTTGCAAGGGCAGGCTCAGCGGGCCTGCAGTTACTGAACTACTGATCCTTCTCCAGCGGATTCAGATGCTCGGTGAAGGCACAGCAGAAGGTGACATTATTCCCCATGATTGATTAAATGAGTGACATGTACAAAGGAATGATGGCATTGGAAGAGCAACTCTGAACAGAAGTTACACTACTGGTGCTCTCTTGTTGTTACTATTCCAGCACCTACAGTGTGACTCTGCCATATTTATCCCTTCCCATTTAATCCTGTTTGTTGCTTAAACAGCTTGTTAGCTTGCTATTTATTTAGTGGGGAAATTGCTGCTAACTTGGTTATCATGACTCAGAGCCATAGTTAGCTGTCCTACCACACTAATTCACTGTTGTATTCTTGTAGGTATTTTTCAGGCAGACAGCTAAACAGAGTAGAATGTACACAATTTCCAAAACAAACAATGAGAGCAGGAAGCAATCCTTCATTAAGCCTTAAGGTGTCCATTTTAGTCAAAGTAATGAGTGCTATCATCTATCAGACTTCATCAGATACAGTGTTTCTGCAGCTACACCTTTTACCGACAAAGTGAGTAGTAATTTCCCCAGATATAGACAGTGAGAGAAAGACAGCGAGAGAAACTTATGATCTGTGCTGGGAATTTGTTTTTCTGTTGCACCTACGTTTGGATTGATCTGTGTTCAAAAATGACCAAGGAAGAACAGTTATTACAGATCATAGCAACACCAGCCAATGGGATGGTCACAGTAGGCAAGTCCAAAGACAATGCATCTGTTAAATCAACTTTAACAAGAGGAAGATCTCAATGTGTACCTCATTATATTTGAGAGGTATACCTACCAGGAAGGATGGTAATCTCCTGACTGGGTCTTTATACTGCAAGACCAGTTAGCTGAATAAGCAATGAGAGCTGTCACGGACATGGATGGGACTTATTACTAGAACTATAAATTGCCAGAACTAACATTCTGTGGCCCGTTGTTCCACTGTGGTGACCCCTAACCATGGTAAGCAGAAAGGAGATGATGATGATGATAAAGAAAAAAAATGCTTTATTTGCCAAAGCTTGACTTTACTCAGAGAAACAATTTCAAGCACTTCATAGCTAGAGATCATGTTCTCATAACAAAATGAAAAAGTCACTGTTACATAACTTACAGTATAACATTGGGTCAGAACTACATAATGGATAATGTATTATTAAAGTATTGGTAAATCCAGCAATTGAAATAATAAGAATAAAATTATAGAAATAATAATAGCAGGAAAAATTACATAAAACTTACCTGAAAGTCCCTGAGATATTTGTTGTGCTGATTGACAGGTTGTTATGCAAATGAATTATCTATAAATCTCTCTAGTCCAGACCAGAAGTGAAACCTTAAAAACAGTAAGTAACATCTGTAGATATACTCTCTTTTAAATGAAGAAAAAGGTTCTTGTAGCTAAATTTCATACAAATGACAATAAATCTGTTACATTTGTGAAAATTCTAACTTCTGAAAAAACATGATACTTGTCATATTGCAGCTATGAAATGTGATACATCATCTGTCATGATGGCTGAGAATGTCATATGTTATTGTTTTACTGCAACATTAAGTAAGTGCAAAGCCTTTGTAAACCAAAAGGAGCAAAACTAAGAAAATACAAAGCGAACTGGACGACCAGGAAAAGTACATTTTTATTGACCGCTTTTGTCAATTTTTAACTATGAATTCTTCAGAATCTCTTTAGTGCAAAGCCTTAATGCAAGGGAGCGGGAAGAAATTCCAGACTGATTCAGTATGCTTACACTTTTATAGGTGGCAAGTAAGCTGAAAACATATCCTTACTAACAATG
Organism: Protopterus annectens; assembly: GCF_019279795.1. Taxonomy (NCBI): domain Eukaryota; kingdom Metazoa; phylum Chordata; order Ceratodontiformes; family Protopteridae; genus Protopterus; species Protopterus annectens. Next base: position 110,421,936 of record NC_056748.1, on the reverse strand, counting down.
TAGTTGAAATAGTACACATTTTGGATCACATTACTGAAGCAGAAGTACAAATGATGTTTAGAAAGCTAATTCATCCTGTTGTCATTCTCAGTTTAACAAATGACATGATAATAGGAAACTTTTTTTTTAACTTTGATGAACTGTGTGGGCAAAGGGAAGAAGGTATTTTTTGTGACACCCATGATGTCAGTGTAGGTATGGGAACCATCAAATGTAAAAGACTAGAGATGTGATTCTGTCTAATTTTGAAACAAGGGGAAAACATCCATCAGACACATTCATTAATCAAAGAAAGTTGGAGAATATGCACCATTTAAAGATATATGTAGCTATACATCAATGACTGAGCAGCATGCTAGAATAGAACCTGTAAGCAAGAAGAACATAGTAAAATATTGCAGCATGCTTCAGCTGAGCAGCCTGCAAGAACAGAACCAATATAAAGTAGGGACCTACAGACTTACTTATTGCATCCTGAAAATTTTACAAAGCAGAGAATAGAAACATCATTGCAGCTTGGAAATATCTGTTATCAAAGAGAATGCATTTTATTACAGCGAGAAGATGTTGCAAAGGTAAACTTAGAATGAATTACTCACTGTGAGATTATGTTCTATGGGAGTGGAGCTAGGAAGTATGGAATATGCATGGCATGAACTGAATTCTAAACTTTGGTGAGCAGCTAAAACAATAAGCTCCCTAAGTGGAGAATTCTAAGCATCAGGCAAGAACGAAGAAAGAGAAATGTAACAATAAGAGAAATTTTACTGGAGGAGAAGTAGTGCTTGGTCAGAATTCTAAACCCATTTCTAGCAGTGTAAGACAGAAAACCAAAATGAGCCAATACTTTAGGCATCAAGATATCTATAAGTAAGGAAAAAAGTAAAACATAAAGTAAATCATTTGCAGAAGAAAAGCAACCTAGAAGCGTGAAATAAGTTGAGAAGGTGGTGTCCCATCACTGTGAGACAGAAGGAAAGGGACTTGGGAACTTATGTGGACAGTGAGCTAGCTTTTGATCAACCTGAGTTAATTGTTGTAAGGAAGTCATTTTATACTGCACAGATTATAAAGAAGGAATTGTGTCTAGATCTAGGAATGTCATTGTCTCCTTTTACTCAGCCCTCATTAGACCAGTCAATAAATATAATTCCCACTTTGCATTGTATCTGTCCAGACACATGCAACAACTGGAATACCCACAGAAATACCTTACTAAAAGAATGCAAGGCCTAAATGACATGTCCTAAATGGACCAGTTCACAGCCCTGTCACTATACTTGGTATCCTACAGACTGCAAAGTGGTGATCCATGTCTGGCATACAAGATATCCAATGACCCATTACTGATGGATTCACTATACATCAACAAGTCAAATGGCATCAGAAATACTTATTCAAGGGATCTAAATTTCTTCTGCAACATCAAATGAATGGTTCAGAGAGACAGGTATATCTTACAGAGGACACCACTGCTCTGGAACAGACTTCCCATCCACATAAAACAAAGTTCAGTCTTGTCCATTTTGAAGTGCAACTTAGATCTACAGATAGGAAACAAAATTTCTCCAGGATCACCCCCTGCACTACTAATGGATAGATGCAGCTCCTAAATGCTTTATCCCACGTATGGGTCCCCTTAAATTTTTTGTGGTATTATCCCAGTTCTTCTCATTACAGGTAATATATTATTATTGACCATGTGAATGGGTAAGGCCAATCTATAACTAAAAGGGCTAGGGTATTTCAAGCACAAAAAGGCAAATTGACTAGGTTTAAAATAGCACTCAAGGCAGCTAACCTAGTATTTACTTATGAACTCATGAAAGAAAAAGGAGAAAGTATTGTATCCTGAGATGCAAAAAAGCTATGGACAGAGTATTAAAGATATTCCTATTAACCAAAATACAGAACACTGAATGAAGAATGAAGGCTTTGTGTTTCAGGTAAACAAAGAAAAGGAACAATAAAAAGTAAATAAAATAAAGATAACAAATGACACTAAAATACGGGTGGGAATTGCCTCTACTAGGAGACAAGCTAAGATGCCAGAGTCTTAAATGGTATGGGAGTAGGCAGTACCTTCTACCTCAAGAGAGGCTGAACTATAAGAAACACCGACAGTACCACAGCTAAAAGATTTATTAAGATAAATTGAAGTAATATAAAAATGTATTCCACCAAGCAATGCGGTCGTTGACACTTTTATTGATGTATGTGATAGAGAATTGAGGGAAATGCTGGATGTTAGTAACAATTTTAATTCTAACATTTTTCATAATTTAAGTAGAGATGAATATTATGCTATGATGGAATTAAAGCAAATGCACTCCATTGAGATAAGACCTGGGGACAACGGAGGGGGGATTGTCATGATGGATAAGCAATTATATGGAGAACAGATGTTACGACTATTGAATGATGATTCCACCTAGCAGACTATATCTAATTATGTTGTAAAAAGTGTTATCGACAAGATTTCTTTTCTGATTTCTGACTCGTTAATTACTGGCATGATCAATGAAGAGTAGTTTGAGTATTGTTTGGTCAGTAATCCTACCATTCCTGTGATATATGGTTTACCTAAGATACACAAGAATTTGTCAGTGCCACCTATGCGTCCCATAGTCTCAGGTAAGGGATGGCTTACTGAACCGCTATCCATCTTTATTAAAAAGAGTTTACATCCACTTCTAATTAATTGTGAGAGTGTGTTAAGAGACTCCAAGGTTTTTCTGGAAACCCTTAGGTTGAAATGGGCAGAGATAAATACAGACTGCTGCTTCTTTCTAGTAACAATGGACATAGAATCATTGTTTACTGTAGTCCCTAATGAATGGGGGATTGAGAGCATAAGGGAATTACTCCATAGTGTTGATTTCAGCAAGAACAAAGGTGATCTCATTTGTAGCCTGCTGGATATAGTGCTGACCAGCAATGTTTTTCTGTTTCAACAACAGAAATACTTACAAAGGGTTGGCACAGCTATGGGCACAGCTTGTGCCAATAGCTACGCCAACTTTCTTTGGTTCAATGGGAACGCACATATGTATTAACCAACAATACCCATGGTAGATACATTGATTGGTACGTCAGGTTTGTGGATGATATTTATTTGCTGTGGAGTGGTCCAGAGGCAGAGCTGAATGCATTTTTTTTACTTATCTCAATAACACTACTCGATTTCTTAGATTTACCTCTCAGTATTCTAGCACTGAAATTGACTTTCTAGATATCAAAGTGAAGAGAGATGACCTGAATCACATAAAAACTAGCTTATTTAGGAAGCATGTCAGGAAAAATACGTTCCTACACAATACCAGTATGCATCCTAATCATACAAAGATTAACATCATTAAAGGTCAAGTCTATAGGATCATGCGACTGTTTAATGATGATGATGAATTACAGACAGCACTACACCAGCTTAAATTAGAGTTTCTAGATAGTGGTTATGATGCATAAATTATAGATAGATGTATTTTAGATGGTTGGAGTAATAGGGCGGGCAGATGCAGACCCTACTTTGACACATGCACTACAGGTGAAGTGAATGGTCACGTCAGTGACTGTGATGTGGTTACACATAAGTACAGAGGCACAGATAATACACTTAGGATGCCACTAACTTTTGCAAGTAATATAAATGTAGTATGTGATGTTGTCACTAAAAATTGGGGTATTCTTTCCACAATTGACAGCCTACAAGGCATAATTGGGACCAAGCCGAGTTTCACGTTCAGGAATAACAGAACATTGAGAAGTGAATTGTGTTATAGAAGTGCCACAATCAATACTACTAGTAGGTCTGACAGATTGGGTACATATATGTGCAGGGATTGTGCAGCCTGTAAGCATATACATAATGGCAGCACTTTCACACATCCTTCTAGGAAGTTCAGTTATAGTAGTAATTTTTATGCTGACTGTACGACTACAAACGTGGTCTATTTTGCATATTGTATAGCATGTTAGAGTTTCTATATTGGTAAGACCAATAGACATCTGAAGGATAGGATCCTTGAATATTATAGAGATATTAAAAACTGTAAAGAAAGTAGTGCTATTGCTATGCACAATATGAATACAGGACCAGAACATAATTATAAATTTCTAGTTCTACAGATTCTGTCTGAGAAACAGAGGTGGGGCAATTTATCTAATGATACAGAAGCTGCTGAACAGAGATGGATTATACGACTTAATGCAGACAAACCCCCGGGTCTGAATCAAATGGTGTCGCTTAAACCTTTTTTTAAAAGCTTGACCATTGAAGCATTGATTTTTTTCAATGGTACACATATTTTATATATATATATATATATATATATATATATATATATATATATATATATATATATATATATTTACGCACCATTATACATTTTCATTTTTATATTTTTATATTATTATTTTTATATTCTTAGTAAGGTATATGCATAAGTACACATACTCACTTGTATTAATTTACATGTAAAATATTTTTCTTATACATACATTTTCTACATGCATTTTTTCTATATATGGTTTAATAGAACTATTAGATTGTATAGGGAATTTGTGATATATGATGCAAATGTTTTTATTTTTGCATTGGTAAACGTGTTTCATTTTAAATTGATAGTGATTTTAGTAATTTCTGAATCATCATGTGACTTTTAAAGTACTTAAGGAATTGTGGGATTTTTAACAGTTGTCTGATGAAGGGGTAGATCCCTGAAAGTGCTAACTTTTGTACTGTGAGAAAATATTTTTAGATTACTTCAATTTATCTTAATAAATCTCTTAGCTGTGGTACTGTTGGTGTTTTTTTACATTTGTTGTTCCTGATTTTTCACTGACAGTTTTGTGCCTAGAGAGGACTGTGTGCTTCCATGACCTAGAAGAAACCCCAGAGTTTGGCAAATCTTCAGATAAGCTAGTTAAACCTTTAGAAGGCAAAAGGAAAAGATAATGGTTTGAGCAGAGCAATGGGAATATAACAAAGGCTGTAAGCGAAGAAGCAGAACAGGAAGTTCCTACTTTTTAACATATTTTGATTTGCAAAGTGAGTTGCTACACTGAACAAGCAAGCCTGCAGTAAGAGACCAGAGCAGGGTTCAAAATAAGTTTACATGGTTTTGTTTTTCCCAAAAGACAGAAAAGTAAGATCAGGGTAATATCTCTTTTCAAACAGCATGTCATAATCAGAAAGATATGGCAGAGAACCAGAAAACAGAAAAATCCAGAATGAGATACAACCCTGTGTTATGTAGTAAGCAAAACCTGAAAATTCAAAATGACAGAAAATAGTACTATGAAAACCACGGACATTATGAAAAAATCAAGGCATTCCACACAAACAGGTTGACATGAAGGGCATAGACATTTTAGCGAGTATAAATGCATCACATGTATAAGGAAGCATATGTGGGGTCAAACAAGAAAGTGCCAGTGTAAATTTTATAATACTTGTATAAAAACAAAGACATGCAATAATCAGAAAGAAATGTGTTTCAAAATGAGCAAATAAACCTGAAACTATAGTGCAATGAGAGTAATAAAGTAGTTCTATTGAGCAAAATAAAAGAATTTCATTGACCATATTTGCCCTTCCTGAACACCATAGTGCAGGAAAAGTGCATCAAATTTACTTACAAACCAGACAGCATGAGTAAGATAGATATCTGTAAAACAAAAAAGACAGAACATGTAGTGGTGTTACTAAAAATTAAGCAGAAACTCTTGCATACAAGTGAGTGTTCAGAAGACAAAAGTATTTACAGTATAAATACAGAAGATATACATAGCATTCTCTGTGGAAGAAGCAATGTATGATACTAGTAAAGAAACAAGCTATTTTGTACCTGTCCGTATTAAAGCTGAAGTAGGAAATTTTGATATAGTGTAGAGATTTGTTTTAGCCAAATATGCAACTGAAAAATTTCAGCAACCATAAATGTTTGCCATCTTTCCAAAAAAAGAGAGAAGACCTTGGTTTCCTGTAGGCATGGTAGTCTCATCATTTCATGTTGAAGAAAATCTAAGTATACAGCCATGAATAAATGAAATACAAGGCACATGGAATTGTAAACTAGAGACTAGGTGTTACTTTGGGTTCTCTCAAAAGAAAACATGTTTTAGGGTGTGGGGCAAATGGCATGGTTAATTTGAATGAATATATTATGCAAATGACATAAACAACAGAGTTAACCAGAATGGAAGAAGGCCAGTGCAACAAAAGGGGATACTACCAGCACAGCTATCTGGAATTTTGTAAACAATTATATGCCATTTGTGGATATCAACATGATTCATACAAAATGCTTGTGTCACAACTCTGTTAGAACTATATGTCATGTGATATCAAATTTGTTTGTACAGGCATGTTACAAAAATGTATTTTGTAAATTATTGAGCTTAAAGATGTAGCCACAGTTTGCCCTGCTGGAAGAGAATAGAAATGTACATACACTATTGTAACTGTTTAAATGTATATATTTAAACAGTGGAAACTGGAACACAGGAGGTTAACTTCAGTCCAGCAAAACTTCAGAAAAGTAGCTGAAATTAAATTACGTTATGACAGCAAGAGACAGGATATGTATACTAGGGAGCTCTCTGTGAGGTCTTTAAGGAGAAATAATTACTAGGCTTCAGGTGTGGAAGTGTTTTATTGTTTTATGAATTCCCAGCATTTGCCAAAGATCTGAGAAAAAGCCCTTGTCTATGTATTTTCACAGGTAGATACTAAATACTGCTGGCTTCCAGCAGTGGGGTTTTCATCTGGGATAGAGTCAGATGACAAGTAATGATGTCATTCTGCAAGCTATTCTAGCAGTAATATTTGAGATATTAATTTGAGAACTCTCTGAGAGAGCTACAGCATTCTGTATTCTGTCTTCTGACAGCAATAACTATTGAAGATCTATTTACCACATCCACCTTGCTCTGTAAGTAAGTTTCTAGGGAATAGTAACTCTCTTAGAAAATTCAGGAATATAGCAAAGCTTAGTTTAGATACTTTTCTGTATTTATTTGAGACTGTCCTGCAATGTTGTTTTAACTATTTCCTGTGATTTTGAAATCTGATGTCACTGTAAATATATATTTAGCATTGTCTTATTCTTTTATTATTTATTATTAAAATATTTAAACATTTCATTGTGGCTGATCTGTCTAGAGATATTTATGTTCTGAGAGTACTTGCATATTTATTTTGTGACACTGTTGGTCACTCCTAATAGCCTTGCTCTTGGTCACACTACCATTTGTATTAATAGTAACATTACACAGTATGATTGGACACCTTTTGTTAAGGGCCTTAAGGAAGCTGATAAGGAGCTGGCTGGTGGCAGTGATAACTCCCTTATAATCTGGCCGAAAGGGGGCATAGATAGTAAACATGTGCCAGCCTTTCTCTGGTAAGTGTGCGTGTGTGTGTGTGTGTGTGTGTGTGTGTGTGTGTGTGTGTGTGTGTGTGTGTGTGTGTGTGTGTGTGTGTGTGTGTGTGTGTGTGTGTGTGTGTGTGTGTGTGTGTGTGTGTGTGTGTGTATAAATCAAACCTCAAAGACTGTGCATGTCATCTACTTGGGCAAGGACATGAAGCACTGGTTGGACAGAGAGAGGGTGCTGGAAGTCTTGGTTTAGCCACTCAGCTGAGATCTCAACTCTGTAGTTGTGCTAGTGGGAATTCTTATTTGGGGATCTGGAGAAAGAGGGGAAAAAGCAGCCCCAGACTGACTGTGTGCTCTTAAGGGAAATTGCACTTGATGCAGAGAGCTGCATTTGGTAATACTGTGTGTGAACCGTGTCATCCTCTCAGTGTACATCCCCTATTGGTGCCAGTGGTGAGGACTGAGGCTCCTTGATTACTGGTTCAGTGGTGGGGCATTACAGCCAGAACAGATATATTGTATTATTATTTGAAAACCACAAAAGGAGGCACAAACTCCTGTAGTTAAGCATAGCAGCAGGAATTAATAAATCTTATGAAGAAAGAAAAATTTCTGTTATTGCAGTTCAAATAAATAAATCCTATGTATGCTATGAGAAAACAAGCTATAGAATATTCTGTACAGGAAAAAGGAAGTGTTTTCATAACTAATTGGTAGAGCATTTTTTTCTGAATATTATTTTATTCACTATTTTCTATAACAAATAAAGCCAACATAAATGTTATTTAAATATTTTAGGAGACTCAAATAACACATGGAATGACAACATAATGAATATTTACAGCACAAACAATCAGAAAAGAAAAAAAGCTAAAAAAATACTTGGAATTTTTTTAAATTCCAAGACAGTTTGTCATTTTTATGCACATTTATAAGTTGGTTCATTTTAAATATGTGAAATTTTATAATTTAATAGCTATACAGTTGTATATTCCAAACAGGGAGGTGTCAGGATTATATTTCATTGACCCAATTTAGGTAAAGAAAAAGCTTTTTACATAATTTAGAAAATGAGTGGGCTAAGCTTACAAGCTTGATCTTTTGTGTTGATAATACTGCAGCTTTCTATTTGATGAAATAATTAATAATGTATCAAGGAAAGCAATTATAAAATAATTTTTAGAATGTTTTCCCAAGATCATGTGTATTATTTTTATTTTACCTTTGTTAATTAGTTTGAATGAGTTCATATTTTAATAGCTACTTCTTTAAACTTTCCCCAAGTAATTACCAACACGTCCTGCCAATTTTGTGTTAAATAATATTTCATTATGATAAGCAATGTTGTCAGTGTCTTCCTTTCATGATGATCTAAGCCTCTAGGACAATTTTGCAAAATAGTTAATTGTCAATTCCAATGTGAAATAGTTAAACCTGATTTACTTAATTTGGTGTACATTATGTCCCATAAGTTTTGGGTATGTACATGAATAAATTATGTGAATTAAATCAGCTTTAACCATTCAGCATGAGTAACATTGAGATGGCAATTTAGGTTTAAAGTATGGAAATTTGGCTAGGGGTTAAATAAACATTGTATTTTATCACTAATTGTGTATAAAATAATGTTTAACTGGGATAAATTTGATATCCAGCTGAAAATTTGACTTAAGATTATTATTCAATAAGATATCTCACTTAAATACATACCATGAATTTATTTGATAAGTGTCACTAAATCTATATTTTTGTATATGTTTATACATTTTAGAAATTGCTTTGTCTTGGTGTAGTGTATTAATTAAAGTATGTTGGAAGTGGAGTTTATTTATAGTAGTAGTAGTATTGATTATATATTCTGTGAAGAACAATTTAGTGACTTGATTTAAAAGTGCTATCTTCCCTCTGGGCAAGCCTATTTGAGATATCATGTCTTCCAAAGAATACAAATTGGTATGTAATAGATCTCAAATTATTTCATCCTTTATGACAGGGAATTAAGATGTCTGTCATTTTATTGCTTATAGTAAGTTAAGTATTTTTATTTAAAGTTTGAAATAAATATCCAGTGTTTTCTAAGTTTAATATTGTTAGTGACATATTTAAAAAGTAATAAGTCCAACTACAAAATTATTAATGTTAAACAAATGTAATATCTGTTTAGATAAAAAGGGTAAAACTAGTTTATTAAAAATATATGATTTGAGTCATCTACTCCAAACCTTTACTCAAATGTGATTCCATTTATTTTGGGATGTCATCTTCAATAGTTTCATTGAATTAAATACTATAAACATATGTCAGGAAGTGCAATCCCCCATTAGGCTTAAGAACTATTAATTTATCATAACTAATTTTTATTGCTTTAAGGAACCATAGGACTGTTATTATGGTAGATTTCACCTTATTGAAGAAAAGTTTTGGTATAGCTAACACCCTCTTTAAAAATATTTGCTCGTTAAAGACTTTTGAATCTTCTGAAGATAAGACAGCAATAATTTGCTTTTTATTGTTATGACATTTTTGGAGTGCCTCTAAACAAAGCATTTAATCATTTGTTTCTAGATTTAGTAAAATCTGATTTGAAAGGTGAAATTATGTTTGGGGTAGTTTTCTACAATCTATACTGTACTGTAGCTGATAAAATTGGTATGTCATAATTTATTAAGTTATAAGGTCTATAATTAAAGGATCCCATGGGGTCTGTTTTGGATTTTAATATCAGGATAGGTTTGGGTCTATTTTGATAGAGATGTGAGAATCATTAGTAAGTATTATCTATAACTACTTGAAGTACTTTGGAAAAAAATGCTGGAAAATGTCTTGTAAAATTTTAGCAGGAAACCATATGGTCCCGGACCTTTATCTGTCTTTGTATTTTTATATTATACACTATTTCTTAAATAGTAATGGTGTCATGCAACATTTTAGCCATGACAGCTGATAAGGCAGGAGAAAGTGAATCGTTCAAAATTGTGTTCATTTCAAACTCATTATTGTATTTGCATTAACTTGATGTAGATCATTATAATTTTTTTAAACCAAATAATATATCGTTTTTGAGGTAAATACATTATTTTCATATTTGATGTTGTGAATTAAAGTATTTGGTTTTGGAATTTGTATTATTTGAGTCAATAATTTAAAAGCCACTTGTATCCATGGTAAAACAAATCTTATTTAAAACCATATCTCAGTGGAAAGGTTAT